>NC_079442.1:19538003-19780503 GCF_903798145.1 Danio aesculapii | reverse complement strand
GCACCACTTTGTAGACGCATGGGTGCACTGGTCAGAAAAAGAGGGTGTATTAAGGCACATTGTTGGTGCGTTGCTATATTGAAGAAATGAAATAGACTGCACTATTAACCAACTAAAAGCTTGTCTAAAGTGTATTCATGACAATTTGTATAATATTATTATTATCCGTATTATTTGTTATATGCATATTCATATTTGTTTAAAAAAAAGCAAGCTTAGTTTTGTCCATCTGTCTGGCTTTGGAGACGTATACATCACAATATGGGGCATAAGAATAGGACATGTGTTTGGATACAAATCCACACTTTGATATTATTGTTCATTTATTCAATTGCTGGAAATTAAAACTGAATTTAGAAATAGTTTTGAAACAAATCATTTGATTAACAAACAAAATTAAATATGTAGGCTGATGGATGTCTTCAGTTGAGTGCGTACAACACCGATTCCTTACTCCACAAAAGTAAAGGAGTAAAGTAAAGAGTAAAAGTAAAGTAACTTTACTTTATTTACAAAGTCCGCTATAATAGCAAATGCACCATAGTGCAACGTAACTGCCTCTTATAGGGAATGGGAGATATGACTCTGATTGGTTTAATGCACGTTATGCTCAAAACACATTAAGAAAATAAGCACAACCCTGTTAGACCATGCACCGTGGCGCAAACTGTATTTTTTTGTCCTTAACCCTCTACCGCACGCATTATGATAAATCTATATAAAAAATTGGCTTAACTTGAAGTGCTGTAAAAAAATTTTTGGAAAAATTACTTTTTTTAAGGTACTTAATGACATGTACATTTGGTACTTTATGAACACACACATTTGATTGTTTTACAAAAAACTAACTTGATTAAAAAAATTTGAGTTGTGAAAATGTCATCATAATTTACTGGAGGTGATGTTTCAGATTTTTTTGTGGATCTGACATGATTTGATCCTTTGTTTTTATTAACATTTACATTTGCATTTAGCAGCTACTTACAGTAAACGTCAGTTTCTTAGAAATCGCGCAAGAGAAAAACACAGCATGTCATGTGACTTAACCAAAGCACATCATTGGCTACACAAAGGTCTTCTCTTTCCAACAAAAAAAAAAATTCTATGTAGGGCTTAAAGAAACAGTGACAGGGAAATGAACATAAGTATCATGTTGCCATATGGTAACACTGTGCAGTAGAGGGTTAAAATAGCAAAAGTGGATTCCAACACCCCTAATACTTTTGCTCCATTCGCTAGGCGACTTTGCGCCTAGATCATTAAAATGGAGACCTTTATATTAATATGCTTTTTTTTGAACCGGTCACAATTAGCAAATACAGGTGTAATCGGGGTGAAAAACTTTTCAAAGTCTGCATGAAATCAACAACAATTAATCCCTGGAAATTATTCCATTGAAATATATTGTTTGTTTTGGTGGTTTGTAATCAAAATCAAACCATTTGCTTCTGCTCTGGAATAGCAGTTGATGTTCTCTGATGAGGTCAGTGCATCATAGGTAAAATATGCTTAACAACACCATTCCAACCTTTAGTTTGCTGCACAAAGTTAAAGCCCCGCCCCCTACTCAGTATTCAGCTTCAGTTAGAAATACATCATTATACTGAAATTAATGGTCTGATTCACATAGATGTAAGGCTTGCCCATTTGTCAGGTAGCTGAAAACACATACAGTAAGATTGTTGTTGTAGTATACACACTCATGTGGTTGAAAGCATTCTATCTCCCAAAAAAGCTTCTGTCCTAAAGGGTGTGTGACATGAAATCATTTTGAGAAAAAAATAAATCCATCTGAAACTAAGTTCTTTTTGAGTTTGTTACAGCATTTCAAAACAGCTCACCTAAGTGAACTGTTGGGGGAGTTTGTTTTGGCTCCTAATCACCTTAGAGCTACTATTGGTCCATGTCAATTACAAAATCAGTCTGTGTCAGTAAATGATGACAGAACTTTCATTTTTGCTGAACTATGCCTTCAGTTTTTTTTTTTTTTATTATTAAATTTAGGTTACACTTTTATACCCAGCGGGGTATAATCTGTGCAATTCTAAAATAAGAGATGATCATTCTGCTATTTTACAGTAAGCTACGGTTCTGTGTTGCTGCTACATCTGAAAACAAGTGAAAATACTACATTTTAATGACATGTGATATTAAAATTACATTTCATTACATTTTAATGACATGTGTTTACCAAAAACTCACTTTATAACAAAAGTTGAATATTTCTATCTCATAGAATTAAATCTTTCTATAAGATAATTATTTAGTCGAGTTATTATTAGTCACACTGAATCAATAAATGCGGTTAAATCATATGGCCCGTTTCCACTGAGTGGTACGGTACGGTACGGTTCAGTTTGGTACGCTTTTGGCCCGTTTCCACTGAGTGGTACAGTACGGTACGGTACGGTTCGGTTTGGTACGCTTTTATGGCTGTAGAACCAAACCGTGGTACCTAAAAGGTGCTTATTAGTACCCAAATGTACCTAAAAGGTAGCTTTGAGGTACCAGTATGGACCCTTCGGATACAAATATGCACCGTTTGAAAAGATACTGCCTCAGTGACAGCTCCTGAACCTTTAATTCAGAGAGTGTAAAACATTATTTACTAACACCATGGCAAGCACAAATTAAATTAGTTATTAAATGATTCATTAAAACTATAATGCTTTGAAATATGTTGAAAAAATTGTATCTCCAATAAACAACACTTTTATATATATATATAAAGAAGTATTAAAATTTCACCCACAAAGTTAACAGTCCAATAAGTGTCTGTTTCACATATATTGCTCTATCAGTGAAATAAACTGCATTCCAACAGTTGCAGGTCATGCAAACAAACACATTTGTTATCTGAACCTGCTACACTGACATTTGGTCTGGCTGAACTGAGCCATACCTTGCAACTGACCAAACAGGGAATGTGCTGCTATCCTGAGATAAGATAGTTGTTTCTCCAAAAATACTTGGCAGGAGCAGTTGTCAACATTGGCTGCTTTCCCCGAAAAAAAGCCTCTTAACCCAATGACCTCATGCCTGGACAAGGAGTTCAGGTTATGAGTCTGGTCTCTCTTTCAATGAGGTGTTGTCAATGGCGGCTCATCTTCTCCTTTTAATCTAGAGCTTTGAAACAACACTAAAGCAAGTTTATGGATAAAATTCAAGATGATCCCACATTAAAATAAACACCAAACTGTCTAGAGCGTCTAAAGTTTCAAAGATACAACCCTTTGAAGTGACCAGAGTCACGGTTCATATCAAGTGTGCATTCATCTATATATCTATCTATCTATCTATCTATCTATCTATCTATCTATCTATCTATCTATCTATCTATCTATCTATCTATCTATCTATCTATCTATCTATCTATCTATCTATCTATCTATCTATCTATCTATCTATCTATCCATCCATCCATCCATCCATCCATCCATCCATCCATCCATCCATCCATCCATCCATCCATCCATCCATCCATCCATCCATCCATCCATCCATCCATCCATCCATCCATCCATCCATCCATCCATCCAACCATCCATATCGGGTTGACGTCAATGTCCAACTTCGAACAGACATTGCATTTTGGTTACTTTCCAATGTAACCTAAAAACAACAAAATATAAAAGTCTAATAATGTTACAGCTTGACATTGTGTGGACAATATGTTGTCTATTAGACGTTGGGTTTTTGTTGCCTGACAAATAAATGTTAGTTTAAGATGTTAAAGATGTTGCTTTAAGAACCTATCAATGTCATTTCACGTCGTTATTGGACATCAAAATAAAGTTGTTCTTAGACACTGGCTAGACATTAAATTTTGGTCACCGGACGTCATGACCTAAATCTAACCTAATATTAATGTCTTATGACGTTGTGTTTTTGTTGGGTATCTATCTATCTATCTATCTATCTATCTATCTATCTATCTATCTATCTATCTATCTATCTATCTATCTATCTGTCTGTCTGTCTGTCTGTCTGTCTGTCTGTCTGTCTGTCTGTCTGTCTGTCTGTCTGTCTGTCTGTCTGTCTGCCTGCCTGCCTGCCTGCTTGCCTGCCTGCCTGCCTGCCTGCCCGTCCGTCCGTCCGTCCGTCCGTCCGTCCGTCTGTCCGTCCATCCGTCCATTCATTGTAGTAACAGTATGTTACTATTCAAGAAAACTGTTTTCTGTTAACATATTTTAAAACATAATTTATTTGGTTAAGGGAATTTCAAATTTCTGATCTTCATTATCTTTTTAAGATGCTGATTTGATGCGATCTTTTATTACACTTAGAAAAATAATGCAAACAGTTGTGGTGCTTTGAGCATAAACTATTTGGGTAACACTTTATTTTTGATGATCCAATTGAGTATTAGTAAACTGTCTGCTTAATATCTGTTGATACTGCTGCTAAACAGACATTAAACTGACTACAAGAAACTTTGCAAGTACATGTCAACTTACACTAACCCTAACCTCAACCCTAAAAGTCTGCTTTTAATCTAATGAGAATTAGTTGGCATATCAATGTAATGTAACTTAAATTCAACAAACGGACCATCAAAATAAAGTCTGACCACTATTTGTATTGATACATTTTTGATCCATGAATCCAACCAGCCAACCATTCAACCATTCATCCATCCGTCCATCCATCCATCCATCCATCCATCTATCCATCTATCCATCTATCTATCTATCTATCTATCCATGCATCCAACCAACGTTCCATCCATCCAACTTTCCATTTATCTCCATCTATCCATGCATCCAACCAACCAACCATGCATCCATTCAACCAACCATCCATCCATCTATCCATCCATCCAACTTTCCATGCATCCAACCAACCACCCATCCATCCATCTATCCATCCATCCATCCATCCATCCGTCCATCCATCCATCCATCCATCCATCCATCTATCCATCTATCCATCTATCTATCTATCTATCTATCTATCTATCTATCTATCTATCTATCTATCTATCTATCTATCTATCCATGCATCCAACCAACGTTCCATCCATCCAACTTTCCATTTATCTCCATCTATCCATGCATCCAACCAACCAACCATGCATCCATTCAACCAACCATCCATCCATCTATCCATCCATCCAACTTTCCATGCATCCAACCAACCACCCATCCATCCATCTATCCATCCATCCATCCATCCATCCATCCATCCATCTATCCATTCTTTAAATGATTTTTAAAGCTGCACTTATAAATAAAGAACATTTGTGTAAAACTGTTCTTTAAACATGGGAAAAATGGTTCTTTGAAGAATGTAAAAAGTTCTTTTTGGTTCTTCCTGGCAGGTTTTTAATAGTCTACTTTCATTACTTAAAAATGCAAGGCAGTAACCTTTTAAAGGACAACTTTCTGTTGACATAATAATGTTATAAATTCAGAGCATGTCCAAAAAAAAATCAATGCAAACATACTAAGACAATCTTACAATTTATATTAGTTGGCTCTATGGGTGATTAAAAGTTGGGCTGTCATTCCTGCGGTCAGAAAATACATCAACAAAAAATAAATCAACATTTCTATCCATACAAAACAAATATTGTATTAGCTGAAATAACTGCGGTTACTACAGTCACTGCAAAACAATGGATGTGAAGACACTTAGACTCTCCATCATTCCATTCCAGCAGACACACACAGACACACACACACCATTAGGACAGACGTGTCAATTAGCCTCAAACCAGCTTAGTGAGCACTTGTGGATTTTAAAGACACACAGTTACATTCCAGCAGAGCCTGTTTATGTGTGACGACTGTCTCAGAAGCTCAAACACTTCAAGCTTTCAGCAGCCAAGAGATGAGGGACGTTCTGGCTGAGGAAGAACAACAGATGCGTCACCACTGACAGAATCTGTCTCAGATAGAGCCATTTTATTAAATGCTGTTTAATTATAACACAAGCATTTCTTTTTATGGTTTTAGACAGGTAATCATTGCATGTTAGCCTGAAAGAATTATTTTTGTAGTAATGCTGCCAAATATTATGAGTTAATTCTATTTACTTAATTATATGTTACCTCTGATCAAAATAAAATTGTTTTCATTCATTCATTAATTTTCAACCGTTTTTCCGGAACCGGGTCACAGGGGCAGCAGTCTTAGGATAGAACCCCAGACTTCCCTCTCACCAGACACTTCCTCCAGCTCCTCCGAGGGGATCCCGAGGCCAGCCGAGAGACATAGTCCCTCCAGCGTGTCCAGGGTTGAAATTATTTTAATTTCATTATATTATATGTTCCAATTTCAATATATTATATGTCCCAAACCTATTTGAGATTTTTTTTTCTTGTGATGAACACAAAATAAGATAGTGTGAAGTGAATGTGTAGCCATTGACTTACGCTGTATTTAATTTTCTACCCCTGGAAGGCAATGGCTACACAGGTTACAGCTTTTTTCAGTCGCTTGTACAGATCAGAATTAAAATTCTCAAAACTACCTCTTGTGTCACCTGTGCACATCAAAAAAGCAGTTTCAAGTTCCAAATGCTTGTGTACACACATGCAAATGATTAAGTGCAATTCTCTGATGTTTCCTACATTATCAGTTGCTTGTGTCATGTTGATCAAAATGTACTATACTGGTTTCTGTCAGAATAGTCTCAGCCCACAACATTTAGGCATTACTTCTTAGCATAAGTATTTACATGCAAAATGATTGAACACATTGTCATAATGCATTTATATCCAGTTGAAGTCAGAATTATTAGCCCCCCTGTTTATTTTATTCCACCAATTTCTGTTTAACAGAGAGAAGATTTTTTTCAACACATTACTAAACATAATAGTTTTAATAACTCATTTCTAATAACCGATTTATTTTATCTTTGTTATGATGACAGTAAAGAATATTTGACTAGATATTTTTCAAGACACTTCTGAACAGCTTAAAGTGACATTTAAAGGCTTAATTGGGTTAATTAGTTTAACTAGGCAGGTTAGGGTAACTAGGCAAGTTATTATATAACAATGACCTGTTCTGTAGACTATCAAAAAATCTAGCTTAAAGGGGCTAATAATTTTGTAAAACTGCTTTTATTCTAGCCGAGATAAAACAAATAAGACTTTCTCCAGAAGAAAAAATATGATCAAATACACTGTAAAAATTTTCTTGCTCTGTTAAACATCATTTGAGAAATATTTAAAAAGAAAAAAAATTCAAATACATACATACATACATATATACATACATACATACATACATACATACATACATACATACATACATACATACATACATACATACATACATACATACATACATGTAAATATATATCAGATATGAGTTTCAATAGTCATGTCAAAGCAGTTAGTAAATCAGCATACTACCATCTCAAAAACATTGCAAGAATTAGATGCTTTGTTTCCAGTGAGGACTTGTTCATGCTTTTATCAGCAGCAGGGTGGATTACTGTAATGGTTTCTTAACTGGCCTTCCCAAAAAGACAGTCAGACAGTCCAGACAGCTCATCCAGAACGCTGCGGACCAGAACCAGAAAATCAGAGCACATCACACCTGTCTTCAGGTCTTTACACTGGCTCCCAGTTACATTCAGAATAGATTTTAAAATATTACTACTTGTCTATAAATCACTAAATAGCCTAGGACCTCAATACATTACAGATATGCTCAGTGAATATAAACCTAATAGCCCACTCAGATATTTAGGATCATATAAACTAGAAATTTCAAGTTCAGTCAAAGCAGGGTAAATCGGCTTTCAGCTACTACGGCCCTCGCTGCTGGAATCAGCTTCCAGAAATGATCAGATGTGATAAACTTCAACTGTATATGTGTGAAAAAATGTTCCATCACCGTTTAGCAAAACAGTTATATTTATGTAAAACGAAATAACATGCTTTTTCTGACCAGTACTTATTAAAATCTATAAACGTATAAGTAATCATAAGCAGCTGTTTGCAAATAATCTTTGCTATTTCCTTTTTAGTTCACTTTCTGAACATGAGTTCGGACAAAAGGAAACGTTTTACACACAATGAAACCACAATGACTCATTTTCCAAAATGATTACATGTTTGTGAATTAAAAGATCACTATTATTTATAATCAACAATGTTGTGTAACACTGCTCGACACATGATTTGTTTTGATTTGAATTGAATTGTATGACTTGTTTTGTTTATCCTGCATGGGAGTGTGATCATCACTAGTTCATTAGTTCATGCACTATGGGAATTATGTACCGAATGATTCAGCGAACTGGAATGATTTTGAAAGTGTTTGACTCCCTGGATAGTGCACTGACTTACTAGGGAGCTGACTGTGACACACCCATAGTTCATAAATCTATCCATTTACGTTTGCCAGGTTCAGGGTTTATTCGTTCATTCATTTTCTTTCAGTTTAGTCCCTTATTTATCAGGGATCTCCACATCAGAGTGAACCTCCAACTATTCCAGCATATGTTTTACGCAGTGGATGCCCTTCCAGCCGCAACCCAATACTTGGAAACACCCATACACACTCACATTCTCACTCATACACTACGACCAATTTCTGTTTATCCAATTCACCTATAGCGCATGTTTTTTTAGCTGTGGGGAAAACGAGAGCAACTGGAGGAAACCCACGCCAACAATGGGAGAACATGCAAACTCTACACAGAAATGCCAACTGACCTAGCCAGGACTCAAACCAGTGACCTTCTTGCTGTGAGGCGACAGAGCTAACCATTTATTTACATTTACATTTAGTCATTCCCCAGACAGTTTTATTCAAAGCGACTTACAAAAAAAGAGTCTCTCAGATATTCACAATAATAACTGATACTGATACCTGTTGTGAGCTCTGAGGTTAATACCAGATTATATGTAATGCTTTTTCAAATTCTTGTCATTATTTTAACACAGCACTATAATTGAGTCTCTTATTGATACAAACGTTATGCTCTCTGAATCAATGTGTACCAAAAGTGCATACAGCTTAAATATGTGCTTATAATACATTCAACCCAGGCTCATTATAGAAAGGTACCCCTATATACATTTCTGGAGATCGCTAAATACGTTACAGGAGCTGTTTTTTTTTTGGCAGTTTTTGTTTGCACGAATCCACCCGAGGTCGCTGTGTACACTTTTTCAGATCTCAAATTTCTTTTGTGAGTGCCATTCGTGCCTGCTCTTCTCACGTAAACCCACCAGAAGCCATTGTCGACTGGCTGATCGAAATAAGCATTGTGGGGTTTTTTGGTCACTCAACGTCAGGCATTCCAGTTCTGCAGGCAAAAAAATTACAGTTGGCACTGAAAAAGTTTTGTTACAGAGCAGTTCACCTCTCCAGAAAACTAATAATCTTATGTTAACCCAACTCAATGTTTTTTGTATTACTGAAAAATTATTTTAGGCCAGTGCAGCTGATGTTTTCAAAAGTTGAGTGAACAAGAAAAAACGAAAGGAAATAAGGATTATGTTTTGTTTTTCTGTGGTTCTTGTACTGACTTAAATTTTTTTACAGTGTAATTATAATTCATGAGTATCCCCTACAGAGGTACCCACCATATTCCACAAAAACTGTCCATGATAAGGATGCTCTCATTTGTGTAAGTGAACAATTAACAGCTGCTGACACGCAGAAACTCACATCTCTGATACAGTTCAAACACATTTTCAAATAGGTGATATTCTCATGAATAAACTGTATTTGTGGGAGAACTACATTCTCACCAAAAGAAACACAAAATACATTTAGTGAGAGAACAACAGTTTTAGCCAAACTATAGTGAGTTCAGTCTTACTTTAAGACACTGCATACACTACCTGACAAAAGACTTGTCATCCATCCTACTTTTAAGAGCAACAAATAATAACTTGACTTCTAGTTGATCATATGGAAAAGTTACAGAAGGTAGATATTTCTGTTGAACTGCATCCTAATCATCACAAATACTGGAGAAGGCCTATTGTAACCCGCATGGAGCCAAGATTCCCACAGAAATCAGTCAGGTTTAGTGTATGAAAAAATCATGGTTTGGGATTACATTCAGTACGGGGGAATACGAGAGATCTGCAGAGTGGATGGCTACATCAACAGCCTGAGGTATCAAGACATTCATGGTGCCCATTACATTACAAACCACAGGAGATGGTAAATTCTTTAGCAGGATAGGGCTCCTTCTCATACTTCAGCCTCTACATTAAAGTTCCTGAACGCAAGGAAGGTCAAGGTGCTCCAGGATTGGCCTGCCCAGTCACCACATGAACCTTATTGAGCATATATGGGGTAAGATGATGATGAAGCCAAAGAATCTTGATGAATTGGGAGTCCTACAAGAACGTTTTCTCTTTGCCATTCCAGATGACTTTATTAATCAGTTATTTGAGTCATTGCAGAGATGTATGAATGCAGTCATCCAAGCTCATGGGAGTCATACACAATATTAAACATTTTTTTCCACTGCACCATGACTTTATATTCTATACTGTATATTATTTCTGTTAAGTGACAAGACTTTTGTCTAAGCAAAGTCAGACCTTACTGTCCTAATTAAATAATTACAAATCAAAACATGATCATATTTTATTTAGGTAAAATAACCGTAATCTAGAGGCCTTTGCTGTTCATATAAGCCACTGCTTATACCAAATGATCAACTAGAAGTCAAGTTATTATTTGCTGTTTCTAAAACTTGGATAGGCGACAAGACTTTTGTCAGGTAGTGTACAAACACGCATTCACACACACACACTAGATTAAGTTAATACTTTTACATCTCTCCGTTGTTTTTAATTCAATCATTAGTAATTTGATGCCATTCACAATACTTTATATGGCGGTAGTTCTTTTTCTTTTTAAAGCTGTAAACTACACGTCTTGTACCAATCAGAATAAAACATTCAACAGCCCTCAAAAATAAAGATTGCGTAATGACTTTGAACATAGCTTATTCTCTCACAATATAACATTACAACAATCCGTTTTATGGCCTCAAAAACATACATCAAAAACCTGCAATGATTTGTTGATTTAACAGAGGGTGCAGAAAGCACTTGAAAACGAATGCCGAGAAAGCCAAATGTTTCATGCAAAGCTGCTGCAAATAGCCCAGGTTCAAGCTGGCGAATAAACATTAACCAAACATCATCTGCTGCGGCTGACCATGAGTTATAATAGTGCTGGACGGTCAGTAGTTGCAAGCAGAAAGGGCACCAAAGGTCCAGATTTCACTCACCACACCAACCAATGTATTTCCTGTTCATTCACTAAACACACCGAGGTCAAGGATCAGCTCTTATGTAAAGCTCTATATAAAAGAGCATTGGCATTGTTGCTGCATTTTGAGGCTCGGTGTCTGGTCTGGATAAAAATATGACAGGCCTTCAGCTATGATGGCCATCATTACCGTGACGGCTTGGTAAAAGATGTGACGCATTAAATGGGATGCAGATGTTCCCGGTTAGTCCTAGTTTAAATCTTGTGGCAGAAGTGTTACGACAGTTTCATAAACAGGAACCGCTTGAGTCTTTGATTGGCACTGTGTGAGGTAATGTCCCAAGAAAGAACATCCAATAGAGGCTGATATTAACAAAACACAGCGGCTGACTTTGTTCTCCTTTAGCATCAACCCTATAATTCTTCATCCCTCCATCTTTCTCTCTCTCCGTTCTGCTTATGATCTTTCATGGCTAACTTTGGGATTGTTTATGCATCCCTTCTGTATAAAATTGCCCTGTCTGGCATCAGTGCCAATCCTCATTCCTGGCATGCTGTGCTAATAAGAGTGCAAAAAGTGCACATACCTTGTTGTTACTCTGAAGATCTATTTATGCTCATTACCTTTACTTAACCCTTAGTACACAGTTTACTGCACCTTTTGGTGTACACTCAAAAAATGAACATTCACTATTGTTAGTTTTACTACACCCACACTTGTTCATTCATCATTCATACATTTTCCTTTCGACTTAGTCAATTTATTAACCTGGGATCGCCACAGCAGAATGAACCGCCAATTTATCCAGCATATGTTTTACGCAGCGGATTCCCTTCCAGCTGCAACCCATCACCGGGAAACATTCATACACACTAATTCACGCACATACACTAAGAACAATTTAGCATACACAAATCACAAGTCACATCCGGTGTGTAGTACATTCCCTCTCCGAAAATAATCTGTAATTGTACGTTTGTTTCGGGACTGGTAAAAGTGTTTTGCGTCTTGTTTATTTTTTTTCTAAAATATAAATTTGTTTCCTCCTTGGTAAAATCGTTTTTTCCAATGTAATTTAGTCTTATAATAGGTAAAAATGCTTTTCAAAATGTAAATTTGTCTCGAGTTCGTAAAAGTTTCACACTTTGTAATGTTGTTTTGCACTTCCCGGCCTTCCAAATACGCAACCTTCTTGCTGTGAGGCAATCGTGCTACCCACTGCACCACTGTGACACCCAATTTGAAGCCACATGGCCACTGGAATTTTGTGATTGGATGTCATCTTGTTTGGCTGATTTACTGCAATCTCATGAAACATTAGCAACAGACAGCTGACAATTATACAATTGGTTAGTAATAATTGGTAACAAAAACTAGAATTTATTTATTTATTTTTAATTGACATAAATCATAAGTCAAATGTATTTATCACTTGACGTAAATCATAAGTCAAATGTATTTATTCATATTATGTGTCTTGGCAAATATTTAATTTCTCCACAAAGGCTGGACATAGAAAGTGAAAAGTATATTTTTATATGATAATGTTTAATAGAAGGCATTAAATTAGCATTTAAACAACAATCACATGCAAAATTAAATCATGCAACAACAAAGTTTTTCATTTAAGGGTCAATGATGTCACATGATGCTCATTTTCTCCTCAGTTTAAAAAAATTCTTAAAAACTTAATTATCTAAAGATTATTTTAAAAGAAATTAAGAAAATATTCCCATAATATTCCGCCCTCCCATACATTTTCAGTTATTATCAAATAATTTCTGTGGGGAATTTGCATGTTCTCCCCGTGTTGGTGTGGGTTTCCTCCGGGTGCTTCGGTTTCCCCCACAGTCTAAAGACATGTGCTATAGGTAAATTTAATAAACTAAATTGACCATATGTATGTATGTGAATGTGAGAGTGTATGGGTGTTTCCCAGTACTGGGTTGAAGCTGGAAGGGCGTCCGCTGTGTAAAACATATGCTGAAAAAATTGGCAGTTCATTCCGCTGTGGCGACCTCTGATGAATAAAGGGACAAAGCCGAAGGAAAATTGATGAATGAATGAATGAATGATAAAATGAATGAATAAAATGATGATTAAGATGTGTACACTCCATACTTATTTCTTGTATACTATTATTACTGTTATATATTTTAAAAAGCTTTTCTATTTTTATTTACATTTTTTGTTTTCAATTTAATTTCAGACAAAATCATTTCATGTTTTATTTGTTTTTTATCATTCTACAGCTACATTTAAAAAACTTTTTTTTTACTTGTTCAAACTACTTATTTAAAATGAGCTGAAACAACACTATTCTTGAGATTTCATTGGGACAACTTAATTTTTTATGTTCAATCCACATAAATGTGTTGAAAGTGTTAAGTTAACTTAATGGATTTGTGTTGGGACAGCATGAATGAATTGTGTGGAACCCTGCATTTTTTACAGTGTACAATGTCAAAAAAATCTGGGTTCCAGACAATGCCTTTATGTTATCCCTACAAATTTGAGTCGATTGAACATAAAACAATTAAGTTGTCGCCAAAAAAACTCAGCAGTAGATTCAGTAGTTAAACAAGTAGTACTTTTTAATGTATAGTTCATTTTTCTTTCAATTTTAGTAGTTTTAGAGCTGTATATTTTTATTAATATTCTAACTATTAATCACAAAACACATTGAAACAAACCAACTGAAAATGCCAATTTTCACAATGCAATGCTAATATATATATATTCATATAATAAAATAATTATAGTAAATTATTAATCACAATAATAATAATAATAATAATAAGTAAATAAATAAATAAACAAAACGAAAATATATATATATAAAGATGAAATTATAGTCAAATAAAATACAAATTCAATTATAACATGCCATAACTCAAAATACAGCTTGAGGAAACATCAACAAAATCCAAGTAAGTCCAGACTTGATAAAAAGCCTCAGTGGACATATGAATGACACAAGTAAGGAATTCTGATGTTCTGACATTCTAAAATGTCAAATAAACGATTAGTGAATTTGTCAGGCAAACGTCCAGTTGGGAGACCAAAGACAATTAATCCAACTGTAGCTGAAGTTCTTAGTGCTGTATCTTATTGATTTAGTTCTTTTCATCTAATATTCAGCTTTATTTCAATTACGAAATGTATTTTTATATTTTAGGTTTGGTACCTAAATTTGGTATCTGCTCATAAGAATTCAAAAGTGCCATGAAATTACACTTTTTCCTTTCTCTTTTTCTTTTTTACATCGCGATTTTCAGCCTTCACAATATTTTCAGCTAATTATCCCAAATAGTAACAGGTTTTTGTTTTCACAGCCCTGCCTATGCTGTTTTAACCTCTTCACCTTTTCACACGTTCAACCAACAACAAAGACGGTTTTAAAAAATCACAACATAACACAATTAGTTAGGGTTACCAAGCTGGTGGCTATCATTTACAATGAGTCAAGAGCTGTCACACACACATACACACACACACACACACACACACACACACACACACACATATACAGACACACACACCCAGCCGTAAGAGACTAGGATCCTCGCCCAGGCTCCTCTTAAGTACTACAGCTGTGTAAGCAGACATATATTGTTTTTAACCCCAGCAGAACTCGACTCCAATTACCATACTCGGCACCGAGCCCAAAACACACTCACACACCCAACCAGGGTGAGTTTTGAAACAAATGTCATCTTTTTTTTGGAAATGACGGCCGTGATGTCTGTCCAAAGACTTTATTGAGGGACATCTGTCTTCGCTTGCATTAGCAGAATCAGATGCAATAACAACACAGCTGAGCTTTTGAAATACCAAATGATTGACGTGTAAAACATGCAAAAAGCAAAAGCTAAAGTTATTTTATCTAAAAATGAATTTGAAAAAATCATTTATTCATCCTCAAGTTATTCTAAACCCATAAAACCTGAATTCATTTTCTGCACATTAATGAAGATATTTTAGTACAATCTGAAAGATTCCAGTTCCTAAACCAAAAGACAATTCAAAGTCTCTAATCGAGGTCTTCTGAAGAGATATTATTGCTATAATTTATTCATTTTGGCTCTCATTGAGAATTCAACATTGTTAATTGAACACTCTTCACAGCACTGAAAACTTCAGCATGCTTGTTTGATGTGTGAGAACCAATGAGGTTCATTCTAGTGTGTCACTTAACGCATTTCAGCTTCTGCGAGAACCAATAAGGTTCATTTTTGCATGTCGAGCATATATGGCTGAGCTTGTTATATGTATGTAACTTATAAATGTTTAGGCAGCATAGTGGCTCAGTGGTTAGCACTGTTGCCTCACAGCAAGAAAGTCGCTGATTCGAGTCCAGGCTGGGTCAGTTGGCATTTCTGTTTGGAGTTTGCATTTTCTCCTCGTATTCGTGTGGGTTTCCTCCGGGTGCTCCAGATTTCCCCACAGTCCAAAGACATGCGGTATAGGTGAATTGGGTAAGCTAAATTGGCAGTAGTGTATGTGTGAATGTGAGAGTGTATGGATGTTTCCCAGTGATGGGTTGCAGCTGGAAGGGCATCCGCTGTGTAAAACATATGCTGGATAAGTTGGCATTTCATTCCGCTGTGGGGACCCCTGATGAATAAAGGGACTAAGCCTAAGAAAAATTGATGAATGAATGAATGAATGATAAATCATTATATATGAAATGAAAAATTTTTATTTGTTTGATCATAATACAAAACAATCAAGTCTCTTCAAAAGACAAAGATTAAAGGGCTTCATTCATACACAGTTCTTTTTTCATGTCCTCAGAAATGTTTTAAAGCATCTGAATTTTGGATGAATTAATTTTATTAATTTAATTTTATTTGTCTTTTGAAGATAAATGAAGACTTATGAGCTTGGAATAACATGACTGTGTACTAACAACACGGGACGCGACAAGATTCCAGCAACAAGCAATTTGTGTGTCTGCACCAAAAGCGATGCGACATGACAGAAAAATTTAAATACCAGCCACTGCACTCCCAAAGGCTTTTAATCTAATTAATACATTTTAAAACTCTTTAATATTATTAAACGGCTTCTGATTAACAATTAACAATTAACAATCTGCTGCTGCTTTCAGTAGTATGGCAATACATGTCACATAAATCAGCATTTAAACTCACTTCGGGAGCATTTAACAATAATAATAATAATTACTTTCATTTATATAGTGCTTTTCTGGACACTCAAAGCGCTTTACACATTTTTAAGGCGGAATCTTCTAATCCACCACCAGTGTGCAGCCACCATGACACGATGGCAGCCATATTGCACCGCACACCACACACCAGCTGATTGGTGGAGAGAATACAGAGTGATAAAGCCAAATATGGTATGGGAATGCTTAGAAGGCCATGATGGACAGAGGACAGTGAACAACTATGGCCAGGATGCCGGTGTTAAACCCTCTACTCTTCTTCGAAGGACATCCTGGGATTTTTAACCACCACAGAGAGTCAGGACTTCAGTTTAACGTTTCATCCGAAAGATGGCACTCACTGAGCAGTATAGAGTCCCCATTAATACGCTGGGGTGTTAGGACCACACAGACTGCATATTGAGCGCCCCCTGCAGGGCTCACTAACACCACTTTCCTGCAGAAACCTAGCTTTCCCATGTTGTCACCCATCCAGTTACTGACCGGGCACACCCCTGCTTAGCTTCAGTGGACGACCATTTGAGAGTTGCAGAGAGCTCTCTGCCGGCAAAGCACTGAACAAAGCAATAATCTGTATCATTGTCATAGTACTGTTGTTCTGCTGTGAAGTCGCTGAAATAGAAAGCATTTCTAAAGGTAAGATTCTGTGCATCTCCGTGGCAGATGGTTAGGAAAAAACTTCTTTTAACATGGGAAAAATACTTTTCACGTGTTGTGCATCGTATATAGTTATAACACAATGGTGCAGTGTAAAAAATGACTGTGATTTTACAGGTAAAAATTCGTAATCTGGTTAATAGTGTATTTCCTTATGCTTTTGTCTGTGTAACAAAGGTAAAATGTGAAGATGTTAGTACTTCTAAACATCAGTGTATTAACACAATAAATTAAGGAAATAGGATAGCTTACTATAAAATTTAAAAGTAATTTCTTTTACTGTTTCTGTCTTTCTTACAGTAAAATTCTGGCAACCACAGCTGCCTTTTTTTTACTGTAAATTGTATGTATTTTTTTCACAGTGTCTATGTCTTACTATTTCTCTACCTTAAAATTAAGAATTCAGTGCAGAATTCATATGGGTCTGATACATTTTATGTTCTGTGTCAAGTTGTGCACATTTATAATAAAAAATGTTCCTTGTCCAGACTGGTGTTTTTACTGTATATCAGAAAAATGGTCTTCGCCCACAACATGCAGCCTAATTTGCATGATATGAGACTATCCTCACTGGCCATTCACATATTTAGCTGGAATCGATATGTCTACTGGTCCTCTAATGGTTATATGAGTGGGGCTTGACGAATCAGTGAGCACAATATTATACTCAATAATCTGGAGACCAATCAGAGAGCGATTGTGTAAAGCTACACAACCATTTTCAGAAGTTTGCATTTCAGTCCATCTACACTGAAACAGATCTCTAGTGTTTCTAAACTAAAATGCTGTATTTTCGCAGCTCAAAGATCCTTGGGTTGATTGAGGCTTGATTGAGGCTAGTGGGTCAGATGTCAATATAATTGCCTTGGGTAATTTCCAAATTTCATTCATTCAATCATTCATTTTCTCTTCGGCTTAGTCCCTTTATTAATCTGGGGTCGTCACAGCGGAATGAACTGCCAACTTATCCAGCATATGTTTGGATGCCCTTTGGATGCCCTTCCAGCTGCATCCCATCATTGGGAAACATCCATACACTCTCATTCACACTCATACACTGCCTAATTCACCCATAGCGCATGTCTTTGGGTTGTGGGGAAAACCGGAGCACCTGGAGGAAACCTAAGCCAACTCGGGGAGAACATTCAAACTCCACACAGAAATACCAACTGACCCAGCTGATGCTTGAACCAGCGACCTTCTTGCTGTGAGGCGAACATGCTACTCACTGCACCCCCGTGCAGCCCAATTTCAATATTTTTAATACAATTTAAAGAACTAAAAAACATTGCTTTATATTAACTGATACAGTATAATGTTTTTTTTTTCATTTTATAATGAACTTACTAGAGTAAAAACAAATTTATAACAGAATGGAGTATTTACACTTTTTAAAATCTGATTCATTTACAACACTTAATTGAAACATTTAATTTTAATTAATTGTAGCTCAGCAAACAAACACACCATCCCTCTCATTACTCTCTTCTAAGATGTGATGGTGGGCCAACTTTGGCCTGTGGGCCCTACTTTGGGCATCTCTGCACTCTATTGTAAAAACTATCCATGAATTAGCAGTTTTCTATATTTTGTGATTCATACTTTTATTTTTTATGCATTTGAATTGCATCATGGGACCTTAATCTTTCTTCCAACAACAATTAACCTTGAAAAGTTTTTAAAAAGTGTCTTTTATTGACATTTTTATTAGTTTCTCAGGATCTATTGTCTGGGTTGATGTTGAATATTACGATACAAAAATCTTGCAATAAACTGCCAGTAAAATTTCTGTTATTTTACAGACTTGTTTGCCTTTGTATAATTTCTTATTCTTTATATTATTTCAAACTACTTAAAAGACAATAAAAGTCCCTTTGTTAAACTGTAGAGTTGAATTTGTGACATCAAAGTTCAGAGATCAAGGTCCCATAACACAATTTGCAACCGTAAATAACCGTAAACACTTGTGAATCACAAATTATGGAAACTGTTAATCAACAAATATTTTTGACAGTGCGTGATGTGCCATGTACCATATGGGATTATATGATTACATGTGATTTAATTTTAAATTTAAGCATCATTGTTGACTGTCTAGATGCTTCAGATACTAGAGTGCATTTGATTGGTCAGAATATCAGATTATAAGATGAAGAGCAGAGTGATGTCATGAAAATCATTGATCTCTATTGGAGGCGTGCTTTTGTCTTTCTTAATATGGATTTTGCCATTGTTTTTGAGTATACTAAATTAAGACTAAACATATTAATACTAATTTTGTTTTCATCTGAAATTTAAGGGGCTTTAATTGTGTTGGAAACACTTTATAATAACTATACACTATGAACCATTTATTAAGCAAATAGGGGATTCATTATTTGTTATGCACTAACTCTACATTTATAAACATTAGTAGGCAGTTTACACAAATGCTGTATTCTTGACATATAAGCACATTTATAATGTGCTTATTAATTGTACTTTTATACTTTGGTAATGATTTATTTTTCATTACTAAATTAAGTATTGCATTATTTACGAACCAGTTATTTAAGCATAGTTGGTTGTTTTCTTAAGATCCTTTAAAATGAGTTAGTAAAGGATTAATAAACTATCGAAATTAACATTTATAATTCTTATTATTCAGGCATATACTAATAGTTAATTTGTATGTTATTAAATGCTTTATTAACTCAACTTCATACAGTTTTGTGACCTAATCTAAAGTGAGGACTATTAATGCTTTATAAATCCCTTATAAATGACAAATAAAGGCTCAGTTTTATTCTAAATAAAATAAATAAAATTTAAAATAAAAATAAAATAAAATAAAATTACTCTACAGTTTAAACATTGCATCCTATTATATTGTTAAATTACTATATTGCTGTTGTTTTATCCAATTCAATGTCATATTTTGACACCCCTGTTATTCCGCAATGTTTAAACTTTACAGTAATTTTACTTTTAGATAAGATTGCAAAGATTATTGTTCATTTGATACTGAGCCTTTAATTGTCATTTATCAGAGATTTATAAAGCATAAAAAGTCCTCACTTTAGATTAGGTTACAAAACTGCATGAAGTTAAGTTAATAAAGCATTTATTAACATACATAGTGACCATTATTATATGCCTGAATAATAAGAATTATAAACGTTAATTTCAATAGTTTATTAATCATTTATTAACTCATTCTGAATGATCTTGAAAACCTGCAACTACTCTTAAATACAAATAGTTTGTAAATAATGCAATACTTAATTTAGTAATGAAAAATCAACCAGTCACAAATTATGAAAGTACAATGATTAAGCACATTATAAATGTGGTTATAAGTCAAGAATAGAGTATTTGTAGCTGCAGTTATAAACTGCTTACTAACGTTTATTAATTTAGAGTTAGTGCTTAACAAATAATTAATTCACTAGATGCTAATGCTTAATAAATGATTCATAGAGTGTAGTTATTATAAAAAGATACCATTGTGTTTGGCTACCTTAAAAGGATCGTTGGATTTTTAACCTGTTTTAATATGTTTTCCTGTACTGCAAAGCACCTCGTGACTTAATGTCAGTGAAAGGTGCTATATAAGTAAACTTTTACTTACTTACTTACTTACTTACTTACTTACTTACTTATAAGTAGGCCCACACGGAATCTGCGTGTGCAGAATTCCGCAGATTTTCCGCAGAATTCTGCAGATTTTTTAGCCCATCAATAATTTTGTTTATTTACTTGAGTAAATGTGTGTAAATCTAAATTTATTCAGTTATTTAAATAATCACAGTAATATTATTGACTAATATAAAAATGTTCATCTGATTTATGTACAACGCGGTTTGTACAGTAATATTCTCTGTCTTTTAGTAGATATATATTATATGAGAGACTTGCTTTGTTTACCAAATGAAGTGAATCTAATTGGATTTGCAATTGAAACATTAAATAAAAGTTTAAAAGGTATTACTTTTTATTTCTTATATTAATGTTTTAGTAATGATACTCCCAAAATAATTCCGCAGAAATCCACAGATTTTTACCACAATTCTCAGCCGAAATAGCAAAAAAACGTCCGCAGATCCGTCTGGCCCTGCTTATTAGTTTGCGCAAAATTCATTTACTTGTTTCCAACCTACTATGGAAGTCAATGGTTACACATTTTCAGCTTTGCTTCAAAATATCTTCTTTTATGTTCAACAGAATAAAGAAACTCATAGGGTTTATAAGCACTTTAGTATAGATTTTCAATTTTAGATATCCATTTCATTTTAAGATATCCATTTTGAACTATCCATTTTAATGATTCAAAATGCGTTTTATAGTGCATGTAAACTATGAAAACATGCTCCTTAATATTGTTGTAATTTCTCACAGTGTTAGTCCAGAAACACCAGAGCGGATTAAGAGTAAGGTCAGAGGTCTAAAATGGCAATTAAATTATATTACTATGCCATCTCAAGGATTAAAGATTGGAATGCTCTGGCAGTGCCAGGAGTAATTTAGGCCAGGGCATATGTGCCAAAATATGCTGCCTACCGCACTGGGAGGGGAGATTGTGTGGGAAAGCTCATTTGTTAAGTGTTGTTTGACTTATTCTGAGTGATCTGTATGTGGAACTGGCTGTGAAAAATTCCCTTCTCCCCATTTGGGCTTTTCTGTCCAGTTACACCACTTACAGACACAGATCTGAACACAGACATGAGTGATGCAAGTGAACATTCCAGTGCTGATGAACTGAATATGTGCTCTCTGATTGGACAATCTAATATATAGACTGGAAATGGACTGTTTTGTAGTGCATCTTAGCAAATAGAATGATTTAACATGTTTTAAAGTGATATCATATTTTAATTGATAGTTTTAGTTGATGTGTAATGTAGTTGTGTGAACATAAACAACATCTCTGAATGCAAGATTCTCAAAGTTAAATGCAAAAAAAGACATTGGCTTTTACAGAGTTAGCTTAGTTTGGGGACTATAAAAAATACATCTGGGCTAGTGAGATCACAAATGCTTCGGGTTGTGTGCATACACCCTGTGCATCCACCCCGCGCAGCAACGGGGCATGGCTAGAAGCGTTGTAATGTTATAGCAGAGAAAGCTAAAATGCTGTCCAAACGCTGCTATTTCCACAGAGCTTGTTGTGTTTCTGTATTTGGGCTTCCAAAGGTCCCGACTCAAAGAGAGAAATGCTTACAATTTAAATTTAGTTATGTTCCAGAGAATTATTTAAAATATATATATATATATATAGCTAGCATTTGACAAAGGACAGCTTGCAGAATCTCTCCCAGTTTAGTGCTGGATTCAGCTAAAAACTCCTCCCACCGACGAAGCTGTGGATTGTGAGGCACAACCTGTAAGTATTTTTATTTGTTAAAATTTATCAATTACATGCACAGTGTCTAGTGTTAATGGTATGTTGTAGCGAGGACGTAAACAAGGATATAAACAATGGGAAGTGCTGTTTGGCACTAACAATCTAGCTACAAATTCATATCGTTCTGTCAAACTGCTGTAAACAGCCACAATATTCAGCAGCGCTCGAAGTGTCTCTCTATGCGGATGCTTTCAGTGTCTCTCAATGCGGACACTTTCAGTGTCTCTCTATGCACATGCTTTCAGTGTCTCTCTATGCGAAAGCTTTCAGTGTCTTTCTATGTGGACGCTTTCAGTGTCTCTCTATGCGGACGCTTCTTAGTGTCTCTTTATGAGGACGCTTTCAGTGTCTCTATGCAAACGCTTTCAGTGTCTCTATGTAGCCGCTTTCCATGCGTTCTACATCTTAAATGAAAAACTTGCAAAAGATAGGAGAACATTTCATATTACTTACACATGCTTATTCTGAATATAAATGAAAGACACTTGTCAGCTTTTATTTTAGAGAGCAGGCGTGAGGTTCAGCTGTGTGCTCTTTATTTTCTGTCTAATTCAGGCACAAACTGTTATGGCTAAAGGCTGATTTATACTTCTGTGTCAAGTGCACGCGTATGCTCTGGTGCAGCCTTCGCATGGTCGCATAGCCCTGGCCGTGGCCGTCGCTGATGAGCACCTCTCGAAAAATTTAACTACACATCGCAACAACGAAAGTATAAACCAGACTTAACAGCTATTGTTTACACAGCGCAAAAGTGCATGCTTGTAGGGGCGTGATGTGGTGACGTGGAGCCAATCTGCAAATCACAGAACATTATTTTAGCTGACCAATCAGAGCCTCTTGAGGGCGGGCTTTTGGAGAAACTAGGAAATCAAAGTAAGATATATGAAACAATAACTTTATTTTCTACAAATGAAGCATGAGCACACGTTGCTTTGCATTTTATAAACACAACCAAGCCTTAAAAATACACTCTGGACTACTCCTTTAACATATAATATAATATAATATAATATAATATAATATAATATAATATAATATAATATAATATAATATAATATAATATAATATAATAAATTTGGGAAATTTTGGGCATATTTTGGGACTATTTTTTATGATTTATGATCAGCTAGGTTGCATTTTTTTTTCAAACAATACAGTGAAACACTAATTAATTGACTAATGTTGTGAAATGTTATTACCATATAAAATATTTCTTTTTTCTGAATTGACTATATTTGAAAGTATATAATATAGCTCTATTGAAAAAAGTTGCCATTATTGCAGTCTTTGATTGCTCGAAAAACATTTCTTCTTATTATCAGTGATGAAACAAATTGTGATGCTTATTTATTTATTTATTTGAGAACACAACTTTTTTTTACATTGTATTGAATACAAGCGCACTTTAATAATCCAAACAACTTTTTTTGGAAATGAAATGCCAAAGTTTTGTTGAAAATGTTCGCTGTACGTATTATTTTATTTATTTTGTAATATTTCACTGAATTATGGAGGACCAGGAGTGTCAGATAGAAATAAAATGCTAAGTCAAATTATCCATTTAATAATTAAATCATAAAAATGTATGTAAATAAAGGACAATTTAATTAGACAAATAAACAGACATATTTAAATGTGTCTATTTAAAATGGTGCTGTAAATGTCATTTAATAATAAAACAATATTATGTTCTTCATAATAAAAATGTATGACAGGCATTATGATTGCTCAACACAAACAAACATTAATAGTTTTTTATAGAGCAAAAATTATTTAGATTTCAGGTTCCCCCATCTTTTATTAAGACAGATTAACATTATACCTTTGACCTCGTGGAATTTCACGTTTCATTAACACTGATTACCGAACACGTCATTTCACAATCCCCTGATGAACTTCGTTTCAAAATCTCACGAATCCTACAAACACCAATAACACTCCCATCCATCCAGAATATTACAAAACTAAGAAAATGTCTGTGCGTAAATTGGCAGGAGGTTTGATGTCCAGTCTTCAAATCAGCCAAAAACATCATGTGCAACAAACGAATGCCATAAGACAAATTAAAATAATCACAAGACAAATGCACTTGTCAAAAAAAATCCCAACTAAAACAAAGAAATAATTTAACTAACAACCAGATTATTGCAACACAGTAATTGGCAACAGACACACAAGCTGTGCGTAAATGTAAATTTACAAACATACGGAAACCACTTTACCTTATTCATAGCTCTTGCATCTCTGGTCAGAAGAAGCAGGTATGTTAAAACACTTGCGTAGCTCCACATTTTTTCATCGACTAATCTAACACAAATCCTGCACAGCTTCCACCTGATGGTATAATTTGGCGTCTCTGAAGGCACCTGTAAGCTCAGTCTGGTATTATGAGTCTAGATCCTCCAGAACACAGGTTTAGGGCTCCATGATTACAGGTCACGCAGACTTGTGTGTGCATGTGTGTGTGTTGTGACGCGCAGCAGCTTCAGCTTCAGCTCCGCTCAGATGTGTGATGATGAACGCCCACCATCACCCTCATCATCATCCTCTCTCACACTCTGTGCCAATGCAAGGCGGAGGAACGCTGGCACCACTTTTGTACCACTGAGATATTTATGTGTTGTGCTGATGAGTAGCTTGCCTTTCCAAAGGACATTTATAGGTGACCGATGATCACAGTAATTATATTTTTTTATAATAAAAAAATTGTTATTATGAGAAGTACATTTGGTGATGATGCCGTAGACTTAAATGTAAGACAAGTGCTTCGTTTTCCTATGGTATTGTCAGTAATAATAATAATATAGTCTATCGATATTGGTAATGCTTGAAGAATTTGTGGGTATGCGCTTCATGTTTTCAGGAGACAATTTAAAGGGACCTTGAGGCAAAGAACTTAGGTTAGGTTTTTAGCTGTTGTCTAGCGCCCTCTCTCGGTTAATGATTATAAAAGCGTCCACAGAAGGTTAGAATAAAATGTTAAATGTGCTAGAATTTCTTTTCTTTCCTTTCCTTTTTTTTCTTTTCTTTTCTTTTCTTTTCATTTGCAGGCCATCATTATATTAGGAAATAAAACATTTAAATATTATTTATTATTATTTATAAATAAATGGAGAAATAAATAAAATGACAAACATTTTATTAAGGTAAATGAATAAATTCTAATTAAAGAAGCTTACAATAATTATTATTTTATTAAAATATAATACTGATTATAGCAATTGTAAATTATTAGTATTAAATGTATACACGGCGGTTCATTCTGCTGTGGCGACCTCGGATTAATAAAAGGACTAAGCCGAAAAGAAAATGAATGAGAATGTACACAAAATATTAAATAAAAATTGATTAAAATAAATTATCCAAAATTAGATTAAAATAAAAAAATATTTATATTTAATATAAAATACGTTATATATGGTATTATATATCAATTTAATTTTTTTAAAATAATATTACAAACATTTTAATGTAATACTATTTTTATTAAATCATTTAAAACAAATAAATACAAATTAGACCCAAAAGAGTAAGTATATTTATTTGCTTAAAATAATAATAATGTAACATTAAAAGAAACTAAATATTTTCAAAATAATATTTTGACGCGTTTATGACTATAATATTGTTTTTCATTTCGCATTTTTTGTGTCTAAACACTGAACATTTTAGTTTTATATAATATTTTTATTTATTGTTCAAAACAAATGAATACAAATTAGACCCAAAAAAAGTGAGGATATTTATTGATACATAGGCTGAAAATAATAATTATAATAACTTAAAAGAAGCTAAATATTTTCCAAATAATATTTTAGTCTCATTTATGATATAATTGTTTTTAATTTTGCATTTGTTGTGTGTCTAAAACACTGAAAGTTCCTGAAAATCAAAAACTTTTCAATTTAATACTATTTTTTATTAAATTGTTTAAAACAAATAATACAAATTAGACCCAAAAGAGTATTTATTACATACATATGCTGAAAATAATGATAATGCAAATTTGAACATTTTAAATGCGTAAAACAAGCTGGATAAATTGGCGGTTCATTTCACTGTGGCGACCCCTGATTAATAAAGGGACTAAGCCAAATGAAAATTAATAAATGAATGATTTTTTAAAAAATATATTTTCCAAATAATATTTTAGTCCCAATCGTAAACATGTATACATATGCTGAAAATAATAATAATGTAACTTAAAAAACACTAAATATTTTTAAATGATATTTCAGTTGTATTTATGATTTTTTTTTATTTTGCATTTTTTGTGTTTAAAACACTGAAAATTCCTGAAAATCATAAACATTTTAATTTAATATTATTTTTTATTAATTTGTTTAAAACAAATAATACAAATTGGACCCAAAAGAGTATTTATCACAATGCAGAAAATAATAATAATGTAACTTAAAAGAAGCTAACTATTTTCAAAAATAATTTTTGTCCCATTTATGATATAAATTTTCATTTTGCATTTTTGTGTCTAAAACACTGACAATTTCTGAAAATCGTAAACATTTACTCTTTTTATTAAATGATTTAAAACAAATAAATACAAATTAAACCCAAAAGGGTAAGTATATTTATTTCATACACATTTGAAAGTAATAATAATGCAACTTAAAAGAAACTAAATAATTTCCAAATAGGGCGACGTGAAGGCGCTGTAGTGCTGTCGCCTCACAGCAAGAAGGTCGCTGGTTTGCTTGTTTTCCGTGTGTTTGCGTGGGTTTCCTCCGGGTGCTCCAGTTTCCGCCACAAGTCCAAAGACATGCGCTATAGGTGAATTGGGAAAGCTAAAATTGTTCATAGGATATGTGTGTGAATGAGAGTGTATGGGTGTTTCCCAGCTATGATTTGTAGCTGGAAGGGCATCTGCTACAAATGCTGGATAAATTGGCGGTTCATTCCGCTGTGGTAACCCCAGATTAATAAAGGGACTAACCAAAAAGAAAATGATGAATGATGATGATGATCATTTCCAAATAATATTTTGTCGCATTTATGATATTAATTTAGTTTTTAATTTTTGCTTTATCTAAAACACTGACAGTTTCTGAAAATCGTAAACATTTTTATCTAATATTTTTTTATTTATTGTTTAAAACAAATAAATATGCATTAGACCCAAAGTATTTGTTGCAAACACATGTTGAAAATAATAAGAATGCAACTTAAAAGAAATGAAAATTTTTCCAAAGAATATTTTAGCCCCAGTTATGATATAATTCGTTTTGCAATCCTCATTTGTTGTAACAGAACACTTCAATAAAGATAATAACCCCGCCTCCTCTAGCCTCATTGGCCAAATGAAACCCGGAAGTAAAGTATTGTTTATAAAGACATTTAACCACATGTTGAGAACATGGTCAGATTCAAGTCAAGGTAATGAAGAAAAATATCTTATTTTCCCCGTTTTAAAATGCATAATTGAACTAATTTTAAACTTAACTTTTAGATGCTTAACAGTTCGGACATTTTGTTATTGTTTTTACCAGGTATTTGCTCTGCGAACTGTGTGTCTCTGAACCCAGCAGTCTTCATCTTTTCGAGGATAAAGTCGTGTATCAGGCACTCAGAGGAGCCGTGAACCGAGCTCACGGCGACTACGGAGCGGCGATCTTTAATATAGGCGTATTGGGTAAACAATGAGATGTTTTTAAGATTTTAAACATATAAGAAATAATAATTACTTTTTGTGATGTTGATAATTAATTTGTTTAGCTCAGTTTCTATAATATGTTCCTAAATGTTGTGCAGTGAAATATCTGAATGCCCACACTGGAGTGGTGCTGATCCGCTGCAGGAAAGCGCATTATCGGCTGGTGTGGTCCTCTCTTCCCTTCATCACTTTCCTGGAGAACAGAGGACAGAAAGTGCGGTGCTTCTTCAACTGCCTTCATGTCGGAGGCAAGTATTAATCCGAGGCTAGAATTAATTTTAAAATAAAAGGTTATTACGAGTAACTCTTTTGTCAAAATTATGATGCTTTGTACCTAAAACAAATTTACTTTCTTCTTCTTTTCTTACCTGTGGTTCTAGATTATACAGATATAAAGTTAAAGTCTTACAAGGTGTTTATAAAAATTGTGAGGAAAAACGTCAGTTTGTGTGGCACTGTTTTTTTTTTATCTGTAGATTATAGATTTTTGCAATGTAAATCCAGAGCTTATTTTTGGGAAATTGAAAAAGTTGGATATCTGACAGTTTGAATTATTATTATTTTTGTCTAGAATTTCAGTGTTATATTTATTCACAATTGTAAATAGAAGAGAAGAGTATTGTGAGATAAAAACTCAAAGAGAATGAGGGGAAAACAACATAACTGTGAGAGAAAAATTGCAGTGACATTTATTTTTTTTTTTGGTGTCTGACTTCTGACTCTTCTTGTTTCGAGTTGACAACTACACAATTCTAATTTCATTTCTCACAATGACTGAGATAGAAACTCTCAGTTCTGAGACAAAACAAGACCGAATGTTTACACAACCGTTTCAATTGAAATAGAAAACTTTTCTATTTTTTAATAGAAAATGTAATAAATAAAATAGCATTAGCAGTATTTTTACTTTCTTGTTATCTCATAATCTAAACATTAACAGTTGTGTTACGACTTTAAAGTTTAGCTCTAAGGGTTAAAGAGGTAACATTTTGATGTGACTCAGTTTGTAGTAAGTTGGTGGCAAAATAGCAAAACGACAACCAAATAATGCAAAAATAAGTTAATTTATTTACAAAAGTGAAAAGACGTCGACTCTGAGAGTAACACTAAAGGAAACAGCTTTGCAATAAAGTTGAGTATATTGCATATATATTTTTTAATTATGTGTTGAGATCAAAAAAAAACTGTCATGATAATGAGAAAACATGATATATCAATATCACAAGTAACACAACAAGCAATGCTATTTTAAACAAAATCATAAACATAAAAATGTCAGCTTTTCCATTTGTAGTAGTATTCTTTCAGGGAGTACAGTACGTCCTCAGAGGTAAGAGAATTAAAAGGAATAAAGTTCGAACTTTGAGATTGCGTATGAACTCAAAATGACTGGATATCATTGCTCATTTTTTTAGACAACGCAATTGTGAGATGTTATCTTGCCGGATGCTTATTTGGTTGCTTACTCTTATGATTACTCATTCAACAGGGATTAACCAAAAAGGAAGTCACAGTTTACTCACCCTCTACCCGAAAAACGATGTTTAAAACCTGTATGACTTCATTTAGATTAAAAGTCATGCACAGAAGATGTTCAGGAGAACTGTTTACCCTTGTGCACTTGCAGGCTGTGTATATTAGTGCATAGTGCATAGTGAACATTTTTCTGTCAGAGCTTTACATGGTTGACAACAAAAACTACACAATTTTACATCTGTTCCTCTCTCATCTTTTCCACAGGAACCATTAGAACGAGTCAGAAGTTTCTTATTAAGTACAACAGACAACAGCTCCAAAGAATGCTGCTACATTGTAAGACAGATGGTAAGTTCTTTTTGTTACATTTATATAACATGAAAGCTTAAAGAGTCCATGATTTATTAGCAGTATTTTTACTTTCTTGTTTTCTCATGATCTAAATATTAACAGTTATCTTAGAGCAGCACTAAATGTTTTCTGTGCTTGTTGTTGCCTTCTAGATTATTTACTGGGGCTGCACAGTATATCGTTTCAGTATCGATATCACAATGTGATCATTCACAATAGTCATATCGCAGGATCTGCAATGTGGAGTTTGTATTATAAATTAGCATTTGCATGTGTTTTTGTGGACTGTGACTGTATAATGGTTTTAAAAGCATTCAGGCTTAAGTAATTTGTAACTTTAATAATGATTCATTTTATTGAATTATTTTTATTATCCAATGGGGTATATGCACACGAACCTTTAATTTCAGCCAGCCAGCCCCAGGGCTTCCGGTTAATAGAGTGGAGGAACTATGACGTCAATTTGTATGCAAAAACCCGGAAACGAGTTCGGATTTTAGCAGTTCCGGTTCCCTCATTCGAAAGTCAATGGGTTTTTCAATGGGATTTCGGTTAAATCTCTTAAATAAGGTTCGCGGCTAACACAAACTCAAGACACTTTCACGTTTTGTTCTACGACATAAACCACATCAGTTAAATCACACTCCTGATTTTTTTTTTTTAATGGTTACGCTTCTTTAAACAGACGGTTGTTGTCAAGTTGCTAAATGGGACTACAGGCGGTGTCAGAGACATTATACATCATCCAACTGATCTGGTCCGGAATACAGCTCGCTTGCGTTGGGCATTTGGATTTGTCTTATTGAAGTATTTTCATAAATAGGATTTTATAGTTTGGAGTATTTTCCTAATTAGGAATTCATATTGTGTGTAGATAATGCCTTCACTTGTAGAGACTGTCAAGACAGATTAATTTGTTGATCCTTTATTTTAATTAAACAATATTGTGAAGATACTGCTTACCAGTGCAGCCTGTCTCTTTCCTACTCTCAGTAGTGCAAACGTGTGAATAAATGTGTAAAAATACACACATATTAACTGTCATTTTAACGTGATCAATTGATTTTTCGTTGTTTTTTTCTTCATCCGAAACTCTTACACTCCTCCCTAAAATGTATAGCATATGTGACTGTATGGGCTGCTTTTCGCTGTACTTCGAGACAAAAAAGTATATTAAATGTTGTTCTCTATCCATGATAGGATTTGCAGGCATTTGATAATCCTGTGCCTCACGCCTCATTTCTGTCATCTGTTAATTTACTAATGTAAGCCGGCTGTGTGCACGCGAAAGATACACTTATTTAAATATGTCTTATGATAATACTATGTAGGTACATTTATACATACAGTTTTAAAACATTTACAATAACCGTTAAGCAAAACACAATGTATTTCCCATGTAAAACACTATCCAAAAGGTACGTAGGTCTATATGTTTTTGCGTATTTGTTTGTTTATAATATATAGCGTGGATTATAATAAAATAAACCGAGAGAGAAAATTGTTGTCATGCAGCATATTACTAAAAATAAGCTTGAAAAGTTGTTTGTAGCAGGGTGGTGCTGACGTCACAGGTGAGCGCCCTGAAGGCACTGTAGTCCATTTATAGCCAAATGTTAGCTTTTCAGTTCTTGCGTTTGCATTTAAGATCCAAAAGTGCTCAGTTATATTTTCGTGTGAGGATTATCGGGCTGGACAAAACGTGAAAGTGTAATGAACAGTGTTTGAACACAGAGCTTATTATTTGCAATCTTCGAAAAGCCTATGGGAAAATCCAATGGGGATTTTACTGAGGGAACCAGTTTTCTGCTAGCAGCCGATTAGCCTACAAGGTGATGTCATAGTTTCTCCACTCTATTGTCATCCCATTGAAAATCTCTGCATTTAAGATCTGATTTCTTTAAAAACCAGCAAATCTTCAGTGCCTGGCTGAGATACGATATAAAGTGGGTATGAGACTGAACAAGAAGCACTGCATTAAAAAAATATTTTTCCACCCCATCACTTTAAAATATGTAAATTTAATATTACCCCAGTATTTACAATAGAATTTCTGCCCTGGCCTGTGTCTAATGATGGCGCCTCCTGTTTAAATGGTCTTTTATCTCTTTTTACGATTTAACAACCAAATGGATGCTGAAGTCTATTTAACTAAATGTATTTTAATTACATTAAAACATCGATGCTGTAAAAGGAACCTTATGAAATTGCGAATAGTCACACAAAGCTCTCACCTAGAGTTCATCATTGGCTGAAAAACACAAGCTGTGCTATAGCCCATTACTGTACCCGAACACTGTTAGACTCGGAAAACGATAAAACACTGTTATGGCCATATGTCAGTGACAGTAATATTCTTTTGCATGTGCACTCCCACTATAGAATTATCCAAATCAATAATCTATCCAAATAGAGATATTCAAGTCACCTGGTGAAATTGTATTTATATTGCAGCATATATTGCAGAATAACAAAATATTGCTATGTTAGATTTTTCCAGTATCGTGCAGCCCTATTATTTACACTAAAAGTAAAGCTACAAGAATATTATCAAATTAAACGGTTGCTAATGTCATCAAATTGCTGAATATTTAATGGTCAGCACCTATCCTACATGAAAAATAAGACATACAGGGATGTCTATAGCAAATAAGATATCAATTAGTATTAATAATGCTTGTATCTCTAAAAATAGAACTAATTAAAAAATACAGTTCACAGTTTCAGGCTGGTTCAGTGTTATTCATTACCCTATTTGGTAACATTTTACTTAAAGGGGTGTTCATAAGACTTTCATTAAGCCTTTATAATCATGACAAGGCTTACGTTCGTCATTCATTTTCTTTTCGGCTTAGTCCCTTTATTAATCAGGGGTCGCCACAGCAGAATGAACCGGCAACTTATCCAGCATATGTTTTGCGCAGCGGATTCCCTTCTAGCTGCAACCCATCAGTGGGAAAAATCCATACACACTCATTCACACACATACACTACAGCCAATTTAGCTTCCCCAATTCACCTGTACCACATGTCTTCGGGCTTTTGGGGGAAACCGGAGCATCCGGAGGAAACCCACGCGAACACGGGGAGAACATGCAAACTCCACACAGAAATACCAACTGACCTAGCCGAGGCTTGAACCAGCAACCTTCTTGCTGTGAAGCGATTGTGTTACCCACTGTGCCACCGTGACGCCACAAGGCTCATGTCATAAATGTAAATTAAATTTAATCCATGCTTATGAAAACTGTTATTAAGTTTCATTTTCTCGGTTATGTCAGTTAAAATGCAAAGATGACATTATTTGTTATGACAACTTGACTTAAACAAATGCATCACGACCTGTTTAAACTTAAGTTGAGATCACAAAGAACATAGGTTGAGATAGTAACACCACAAATAGGTTTAAACATAAAATTATACACATAATAACATAACACAATAAATAATAATTTGGGTATATCCAAAAAAATTACAAAAAAGATACAGTAAATAGCCTCTAATCACAGGTTTTTATCATTTTAAGTTTAAATCAGTTTACTGTATCTATTTGTTTAAGAGTGGGTGCTGGTGGCAGGCCAAAAATACAGTAAAATGCAGCATTTATTCAAGTATTTTAGGTGCAATGTTCTTTTTATAATTTACGATTGATTTAAAATGGTAAAATTCTATTAAAGTGTTTCCCACATTTAGTTCACTCAACATGTTTAAGAACCACTTGTGTGGAAGGTTCACTCATTATACACACTATCACTCTTTTTCTTCACAACACAGCTGAAAAACAAGATGTCAGGAAAGCCATCCTGAGCTGTTCTGTGAGTCTGGTCAGAGGAGAGGAAACTGATGGAAGTGATGATGATGATGGTGATGAAGAAGACACCTAAAACGTTTCATATAAAACAGAAAGCAGATATGTGTTACAGTATGTGTAGTTCATGAAGGCAAAATGCAATCATGCAGTGATTTGGATGACAGACTGATGTTGTTTATACATAATGCAGTTGAATAGGGAATTGTTATGTGGTGCCTGAACCTTTTGTGATGCTAATAGATTTGGTGCATTTTTTTTATTTTATTCATCAATTATGAATGTAGTTTATGTTGACATTACTGTTTTAGTTGTATGAATGTCATGTGCAGTGACGTGTATCTTTTTGTTCAACTAAAACAACTTCTGCTGCTTCTTGCTGTTCACTCTAGATTTGTGAGCATTTGTTTCAAATAAAGTAAATTCATAACCTAACTCAATCAATATTCATCAATTAATGCTTTGACAGCAAATCAGTCTGTCTAAATCTGTTTAAGTATACTTTAAAAGGGATAGTTCACCAAAAAAGAAAAATTGTTTATCATTCACTCACACTTGACCTGTTTCAAACATTTATGATTTTCTTTCCTTTGTGTTTAACATAGTGAATAAATAGTTCATTTTCATTTTTGGGTAAGCAGTCCTTTTAAAGTCTGTAAAACAGCCAAAGATAAATAAAACACACATGTTGGGTGTTTATTAAAACTATATAAGAGTCTTTTTTCTTTGTAATATAACCCTAATGATATAGGATTTCTCTATTTTTTTTCGGATGAGCGATCCCTCACACTAGGATGAGCATATTACTGGATCATTATATTTCAAATCTTTTATGAAATTCCATTAATCTTATTTGAGAAATGTATTAGGTAACAACCAAAGCATGCGAGAACCATGTCATGTAGTCGAACGCACCAATTAGAATCGGTGAATCCGCGCATGCGCACTTTCTGACCTCTCCGAGGCTTATAACCCTCATCCGGGTGTTTACGGTTCCCGATTGGCGACCCGTCGCCATATGTCAGAATTTCCTTAGCTGAAGTAAATTTTGGGTTAAAACCCATTTATTTAACCGTTTTCCTCTTTTGGAAAACGGCTAACGCCTTGTGGGGCGCAACACTTCCCACGCCGAGGAGAAACTGCGCTTTTCAAGGGGCGAGGCCCCGCTTTTTGGGCACTTGTTTTTTGTGTTAGCACACAGGCTTTTTTAACTGAGACATTTGGATTGTGTCTCTCTGTTTTTCTCGGTTTGTTTGTGGTCATGATGTCGCCGTAATGGGGTCTCCGCGTTTGTCAGAAATGAATAAGGGCCTTCGTCGCCTGACCCGCAGCCGCAACAACCCGTTTACCCCGTTTAATGCTAGAGAGCTCGGAGGCTCTCATCCCGGAGTTCGGCCTCAACATGGAGAAAAACCCAAACGCCAACAACAACAGCAGCAGCACGAAGATCCCGCCCCGTTCCAGCTCTACAGGCCTCAACCCGACAGACTCTAAAGCCAAAACAGGTACAGAACCAGGGCATTGTACACAAAAACAATACTGTTATGATCAAACCGGGTTTTAATGCTTGTTTGGGGTTTTACAACGACATGTTTTTGTTTGTCTGTCAAGATGACGTAGCCGCGGCTAGTGATTGTCCCATAGCGTTGTTGAATAAATGTGCATAAATTACTTTAAAGAAAGGAAGCTAATGAAGGGTCCATAATAAGGACTGTTATTTTAATAGTCGATGTATAGTTAAGTTACCAACATAAACCTAAAACGAGAGAATAAATAACGTTAATGATGAAGCATGTTAGCAAAGAAACGTGGTTGAGGTTATGTAAGTTATCTTCATTTTTAATAGATCTGTTTAAATGCAAGGTAAATTGTTATTATTTTTTAAATATTGTAAATGTTAACTTAAATTTTTAACCTTATTTACATGTTTCTATGTGAGGTTTGCCAGTAAATAGGTATTTTTACACAACTTGCGTTGTCTATATTGTCGTTGTTAATGGAAAACACAACAATGTGCTTATTAGATGTTATACGTCATTCAGTAACTAATACTAACTTTACTGGCTGTAAGGATCGTCTCAAAATAGTATTTCTCAAAAAAAAAAGGAGTAGATGTCAGTGTTGTTTTTTAAACGTTACTTTGGTTGTTCTAGACAGTCGGTTCAATAAATAAACATCGGAGGATCTCGAAAGTAATCACTAAATATAATATAAATAATATTATTTTTTCCAATTAAGTAAATGTATTTTAAAAAATAACTATAAAATAAATGAGAAATTAATAAAAAATGACACATAGTAAAATTCTTGGTGATTTTATTCACTGACATAATTGAATAATTTGCGTAATCTGGCTAAAAGCTCTAAAAGGTTTAATCAATGCAAATTGTTCACTCAGTAAATAATTCAAATACCACCCAAAAGGGGCAAAAATCCCATTAGGGTTGACATCCATGATACTCCATATATTTAGTTGTTAAATTAATAATTTTTTTATTAAACAAGATTTTATATCTGCTATTCTTAACACCCAATAGTTATTTATTTTGTGGTTGTTTTTAAATTACCATTCAGTAATGCTTATTATGCTAGTTAAATCAGTTCCATATTTTCCCAACTTGATCAGACATGTTTGCTAAGTTTGTATAATTTATGCCAGTGCTTAATGTGCACTTGCCATAAACTCATATTCAGATAACACTGCATGGGTGGTGTCTGTGTGTCACGCTCTCAAATAGATAAATGGATATCTCCTCAGCTAACCTAATGTTTTCTTAAAATCCAACCGATTTCCCTTGGGAAATTAACATTTAGGTTTATTTCGTCTGCTGCTCCTCTTAGAAGCAGATCAGATGAATGGGGATCATGGTCAGGGTCTATTCTTGTCAGTAGTCCACCATGTGCCCAAAAGCAAACCTGTGCCAAAAGCTACTGCCCTCTAGCTTTCGGATGCTCCCAGGAAAATCCTCCAGCCAGTGGTGTGTACTGGAAATCTACACCTTGAGTAAAAGTACAGACACCTTACTAGAGAATGACTTTGGTAAAAGTTAAAATCACTGAGTAGAATTTTGCTTAAGTAAAAGTTTTAAAGTAGCTGATATTTATAGTACTTAAGTATGAAAAGTGTTATTTGTTTATTATTTAATAATGTGCTTAAGTAATGAAGTAAAAGTAAATGCTGTAAATAAAAGCTTAATCTTTTTTAATCAATAGCCTACATAACAAAAAACAAAGTCAACAGCCAATATATAATAAAACTTGCTCTGTACACTGTTTGAACAGTATGATTGTGATCAGTTTTAACCCTGTTTTATAGAGTTCTCTTTAAAAGGCTAAATGTTCCGGTAAATTAATAAATAAATAATTAATAAATAAATAATTAATATTAGTATTATGTATAATAATAGTAAAAGGAAGTTTCAATTTAGGTAATGCTGCAGGCCACCAGTGTGTCAAACTGACTTTGAGTCTTGGTTCCTTTGGTTTCATTTTTTAGTAAGTAATGCATGTACCTCAGAGAAATGTAACTGAGTTAAAGTATAGACTTTATTAAAAAAAAGTAGTTAAAGTAAAATTTGCCAAAAAAATAACTCATGTACAGTGCTCTTAAGTCCTGTAACAAGGTATTATTCCTTTGTTCCATTACACCAGTGCCTCCAGCGTATCAGAATCAAATCACTGTGTAGCTAATAATGGCTTTACAGTATTGTCAGTGTTTTAGTTTTGATAATGTTTTGACATGTGCTCGTGAAGCTTATGGGATGACCGTCTCTGCTGGCGAATGATAAGCTGTGTGGGTTTACAACCTTCTGCTCTTATCATGTGGCACTTTCTGAAACACTTCTGCACAGCATGTGACTGGATTGATTAGATGAGGGCTGTGTGTGCTCCAAAAAAAAAAAAATTAATGCGCTCTTTCGTTTTACGTTGTGTAGGTTATGTATACATTAGCTGTATAATGGTATCCAGTTGTCAATGCTACAATCAATAGAATTTTTTTAAGTCCTCAAAATTGGTGCAGACACTGACCTTTTCAAGTTGGAATAGTATATTTGTGTATTTAATTATTATTATTTTTTTTTTCCCTCTGTTTTTCTTAGACGGTAAAAATAATGGGGGCTCAAAGCGCTACAGCCGTAAGCGTGAGCCCACTTTTGCCAAGGCTGAGAGCTTTCCAGGCCCACGCCGCTCACAGCCACAAAAAAATAAGAATTTTGACAAGAGACCCCCTCAGAGAGGTGGCGCAGGGGTGCGACAGTATGGACTCGCTGGTGGTGGGAGAAGAGAAGAGGTGAGTTATGATTCATTTGCGCTTGCTTGTAGAACTGTTGTTGGTTACGCTTCCTTATTGCATGTTAATATGAAAATTGCAGTAATCATGCTGGTTAATGAACTGCAACGAAGTAGGCTATGATGCAAGGTAAACAAACAGACCTGTAATTGTACCCTATGATTTTCTAATATAGTAGAATAATTCTTTTTAAATCAAGTACATTATTTTGGATTCCATTTTTTTTACTTTTTTCCTTTATTTTAGAATGTTTTTTTTCTTATTAATTTTGCTAAATTTTTTATTTAATTATTATTTTTTTTATTACTTTTTTAATGGTTAAAATAAAATGTAGTAATCAAAAAACAAACATATGCAGGTAAATGTCAGTTTGAGTTTAACATAGTTTAACAAATTAGTTTATTTTTTTTCAAATTCAGTTTTTTCCTGTTAAATGACTATTATTACCTCAAAAAAGACATTCTTCTTTAGATATCTCTTTCCCGGTTTTTTTTTTGTCTCTTTGTTTTCAATATGCTGAATTTTATTTTTATATTAGGTAGCAGAAAACCGCCGGGCAGAGTTTAGCCCGGCTCAGTTTGCTGGACCCAAAAAGATAAGTCTGAACCACCTGCTTAACTTTACGTTTGAGCCAAGAGGAGGCCATTTTGGCTCCGGAGGAGATGTCCATTCCTGCTGGGGTCGCCGCAATAAGTGGGGTCACAAACACAAGCCCTTCAACAAGGAGCATTTCCTACAGGCTAAGTGAGTAGAGCAGGACATTACATCACGCTTAACAATGCTGCCCTGCTCAATAGTGGATTTAATTTGATTAATATTTAAATTTTTTTTTCTTCTGAAAAACTTATTTAATACGTTTTCAGATCATTTTAATTAAGTATAAAATAACTGTTTATTTTAAGTATTATATTTATTAATGGTTACTTAACATCAATGGTTTGGTTAACTATAACATTGCTGGTGAAGCTTTTGATGTCAGTTAAACCCTTTAGTCCAGTTTCACCTTGATTTTTAACTTCGTCAATACAAATGAAAGACAATTTTCAGATTTTATTTTTGAGACCAGGCTTGAACAGACTGTTTATACCAGATGCAGAATTGGTCACTATAGGTTGACTCATTTGTATTTATTGAATAATGATGCACCGCCACGTTGTAATTACCGTCAAACTGCTCTCACCATAAAACCTATTTTAATAGAATGTGAAAGCTTTAAGTACCATCAGACAAGGTTTTTTTATAATGAAAACGCATTGTATGCTTTTAAAAAGGTATCACCTTGATAAAAACAAACAATTGAACTAGTTGTTAGTGTGCTTGCCTAATTTTGCCATACATCGTTTGTCCATTCATGCACCCTGAATAAAAATGATTGGCTGATAATTACATCTTCCTTCTCTCCACCAGCTGCCAGTTTGTGGTAAGTGATGATCAGGACTATCAAGCCCACTTCACTGATCCAGACACTTTGGTGGACTGGGACTGCGTGCAGCAAGTGGTCAGTTCCAGACTTCATAAGTTTTATCCTATTGGTCGCTTGTCAAATGTTTTAATGTTTCTTTGCATTTTCCCTCGTTCCAAACAGCGCATCTACAGTCATGAGGTGCCATCTTGTCCGATCTGCCTGTATCCCCCAGTGGCGGCCCACATGACTCGCTGTGGCCACATCTACTGTTGGCCATGCATGCTGCACTACCTCTCTCTGAGTGAGAAGAGTTGGTCCAAGTGCCCCATTTGCTATGAGGCCGTGCACAGCGGTGATCTCAAGAGGTTTGCACAAAAATCACTTCTGTATAATGTTTGATTTTGATTAATCTGATATTTGAATTTTGTAAAACATTATTCATAACTAAATGTTTTAGCACTATGTACAGGATGATTGTTAATCTGTCAGATAGTGTAGCTTTTCCAGAGTGGCTGCACAACATCTGATATCGAACACTGCTCTTTCATCATTGGTCAGAGTCGCACCAGAGTAATCACGTGTTTCGTGTGTGTATTCTGAGCTCAGTTGATGCTCGCAAATTTGTGTTTTCATTACAGTTAAAGCCCTTCTCATGGAACCGTAATGCTATCAAAAAATAAACCTAACAAAAAATCATGTACAGAACTTTAATGGTGTTTAAATATTATAAGCTTATGTTATACTTTATTATTCCATAACAGTTGCATAGAGCTAACAAAATAGCATTCTTTTTAAATATCCCATTCACATTAAAATTATAATATATTACATATATTGTTAAATTTATAACTAAATATCGGTATTATATTGCTTTATAAAATGTGGTATCTGTCATTTCTAATATACACTGACTAATTTGATAATTGTTTGAACTTAAGTTTTATAACTAGTCTAAAAGCTCAAAACCCCCAAATGCAGAAAATATGTGACCATTTTGTGGGATGTAAACAATAACAATGGTCCCAACGTACTTCCTGTTACATTTTTAATTTTTATAGCTTCTGAGACTCAAAATAAAAAAGAGCCACAATATTAATAAATAATGTTATGACAGCTGTTGTTATAATGTTATAACAATGTAATCCGCTTTTTCAGAGTCTTTAGTTCAGGGAAATTAACATGCTAGCTCAGTCTAGACCCACACATCTCTAATGGGAATGTCATAAAAGGCAAATCATTTTTATTTTGTTACAATTAACCTTTGGCATGTATTTTTGAAAAGATGCTTTTTTTTTATTAACCTTGACTTAATATTTAATTTTTATTGTTTTTTTTTTTTTAGTGTGGTTGCAATGGAGACCCGTCAGTATGTGTCCGGTAACTCCATCACGATGTGTCTGATGCGAAGAGAGAAAGGATCTCTGGTGGCTCTTCCCAGCTCTCAGTGGGTTAAAGTGGAGGAGCCCATTCAGTTTGGAGGTCAGATATTCTGCTGTTTGTCTGTGACGTTCGTGGTGTTCATATGAGCATGTCTTAAATTTCACAATTTGATCTGATGATCAAGATTGACTCGCTTTTGATGGCCTTTTTAAGTTAATATTGATATTTTTGGAGCTTCTGTGTTGCTGGCTATATTTATATTATTGTACTACGTGTTGTTTGGCTTAGCACACATTTTAGATTGAGGTGTGTGCTTTTGTGCAGTTTTTCTAAATTGCCATTCTTTCCCTTATTTGTTGCAGATGTGCAATTGCGTTCATACTCCAAGCTGCTGCTGGCGTCTCGGCAGCAGGTTTTGGGTTTGCTGGCTGAAGAGAGGATGGCTCTCCAAACCCAGCTCAGCCAGGAGAAAGACGACCCGCAGGCCTGTTTCATACAGAGCGCTTTACTGCAGCTGCAGGTACACGTGCTTTCATGCTTACAGATGAATGTTGGGTTGGGCATGCTGTTTTTTACTGAGGTTCAGTCATCAAACTAGTTTAACAAGTTATACTTATGTTTTGTTAAAAAAAGTGCATGTTTGTTACACCAAAAATGGTTTAAGCCTTGACTTTTAAAGCTGTTTAAAGCGGTTTGCTCATTGGTTTTGGTTGTATCTTGTATTTTGTGTAATTTAATATATACAAACTATTTGGGCTGACTATATCAAACTTTATTTAAAATTGACATGTACAAAATGAAGTCAATCGTAAACTGTCATAAAAATTGACCATTTAAAAAATAGCTCAAATGAATTAACTGGGAAAGCTAAATGGTGTAGGTTTGCTTTAAGTGTCTGCTAAATTCACATATACTTATGTGATAGTTCACACAAAATATAAATTTATCATTTACTCGTGCTCAAGTGGTTATTAACCTTTATGAGTTTGTTCTGTTGAACACCAAAGATGTTTTGGAAAGCTGAAAACCTGTATAGAAAACAAATACTATGGAGGTCAATGGTTACAGGTTTCCAGTTTTCTTCAAAATATCATCTTATGTGTTGAACAGAAGAAATGAACTTGAACAGGTTTTGAACAAGTGAAGGGAGAGCAAAGGAAGACAATGTGAAGCGGGTTTTGTGTGAACCTCTAATTTTCTTTAATAATAAAAAAAAAAAAAGCAAATAGGCAATTTGCAAACACTGCACACATACAATTAATCCTCCTATTTTATCTGGGATTAACCAGGAGCGAGAGGAGACTCTATTGAAACGTCGTCGTCGTAAGACTGCTGGTTCTGTTGATGGGGTGGACATGAGGAAACTCTCTCTGTCTGAACAATCCTCTGCAGAGGTGACTGTGGTCAAGAACCTCACAAACTCAAAGGTCAGTGGAGACTGTTGCTTTCAAGACTGTTGCCTTCAGTTGATGATATCCATAAGTCAATCAGTGGTCATTGTTCAGATCTTTTTTTTTTTTTTTTACATTTTAGAAAGACTATTGTTATTCTTCTGTTTTTCAAATGAAAAGTGATCCTAAAAAAGCAGAAGCAGAACATTTGTGTCTCCGAGCATCAGTACAACTTTTCCTTCCCGAATGAAACTTTTGAATGATTAATGTAAGCTAGTGATTCAGTGATCTATTCATAAACATGGTCACTTTCTTTTTTTCACAAATTTGAACGAGTCAGCGAATCTTTATTTTATCACATGCAAAAACTACTGCTTTATTTTTTTTTGTTTTGGGAAAGTATCTAAAATCCACAGTCCATCAGGTGCTTTAATGTCCTTTTATTACTAAAGATTCTTGAATTATCTGTAAATATTTTAACATACTGGAATTGTTTCAGCTGCTTAATATTTTTATTGATCTTAAAGGTGGGGTAGAAAAATTTAGAGAGGCTAACAATTGCCAGCTAGATTTGAAAGCCTCTGTCTCATTCATCGCCGAGAAAACATTGCAGTACAAATCATATTATAGTAGTAAAGTAATAATATAAATATTTCTGTTTTTTGGGTGGTCTTATGCATTCCACCAACAATATAAATGCATGCATTTAGACCACTTACAACTTAAAAAAAAAAAAAACATTTGTTTTGCTGTTTGAAAGACTCTTCAGATCTACAAAGGATTTATTATTTTACGAGGTCACCTACCCTGCTTTAATGTAGTGACTTCTATCTCAGCCCATTCTGCAGTATGCTTCAGCATTTGACGATGAGGTGCAGGATGCTCAAGAGGAGGTGCTGGAGGAAATGACCAATTCCAGTGTTCCTGAGGTGGCTGGAGAGATGCCTGAAGGAGACGTGGAGGACCTTCCTGTAGAAGAGACCCCTCAATCCAGTCAGACCGCTCATCATGGCCCATATTACTACTTCTATCAGGGTGAGTGTTGCTCTGTTTGCAATGATGAAAGGTTTTGTTCATTGCAGCTCTGAGGAAACAATCAAGGAAGAGGAGGAATAGAAGTATAACTACAACTTTATTATTGTTATTTTTTTCGTCTTTGTAGCGGAGGACGGTCAGCAGATGTTTCTTCACCCAGTGAATGTGCGATGTCTTCAGAGGCAGTATGGGAGCTTGGAGAACAGCCCTCAGACCATCACTGCTAATGTTGTGGAGATTGATGGACAGACGGTCACTGAGGTATTCTCATTCTCACAGATATATTAAAAAATATAATTTTTAAATAATACTGTTCTACAGCATTAAAAACATATTTAGCAGCTCTTTGTGTTTAAAAATCCTCTTTTATTAAGGCGAAATGAAACCACTTTTAAAATATCATGTTTTAAGTTGTATCTTTCCTGAATAAGTAATTAACATGTGCCTCATATTTAGGATATTCGCCGTCGGCACCGTTACCTGTCTCACCTGCCCCTCACCTGTGAGTTCAGCCTCTGTGAGCTTGATCTTCAGCCACCCATCCTCTCGAAAGAAACCTTGGACAGTTTCGCAGGTACATCAGTGTAAAAGAGTCTGCTGTATTATGCACCATAAGATGCATGACGATTACATTTTTTTTTTTTGAGGTGCAAGTTTGAAAAAGTAAACTAATGCCCATATGTGATTTTATTTTCATGGTTTTGCATAAAGAAAACACATTTTTAACATTTTTGTCTTTTTGGCAGATGATTTGGAGAAAAGGAAACGCTTGCGACAGAAGAAAGTGAGGGATGAGAAAAGAAGGGAGAAGAGGATTGAGATGGAGGAAAATAGGAAACAGGGCAAATGTGAGATTTAATTCCCTGTTTCTTATTAGGTTTTAATGAAAACAAAGCCCTCTTCTATATAAAATTAGATGGGTGAACATAGAACATTGATCCTCAACTGATGATGTTGGATGATTGAATGCTGCTTCATGTTTTTCAGACCCAGAGGTGCACATTGGGCTGGAAAACCTCCATCATTTTCCAGCTTTTGGTTCTCCTCCTCAGAACGGCCCACCGCTGCATCTTCCAGAGGTTCTGCTGGGACCCCCTTCTCCTCTGAGCAGCAGCCCATCTTCAGGTGACACTCACTCCTTTCTTTCCTCGGCCTTTAGTGCCTTGTGTTCTGTGCTAAAGTCCTGTCTTCATTTCAGATGGAGTAATGTTCCCTAATCTCAGTGAGCACAGCCCGTCTCTGAGTGTAGTCAGTGTGGAAGAAGACTCTCACTGCATGTCATTTGCTCAGGTTGGACTTCTTTTTAAATAACTTAGTTTCTAGTTTATGAATACAAAGGGCCAGTTTCAGAACCACTGCAATTTCTTCACTATGAGCCTCATTCATCAAACAAGCAGAACTTATTGTTTATAAATTGATGATCTGATGTAAAATCTCTGTGAAAGTGTTTATTTTTCAATGTTACTTGGTTGGAAAGAAATCTACTCCTGCTCCCTAACCATGTGTAAATGCTGTGTACAACTTTTTGGTTATTTCATTGCACTCTTTTTGATGCACTGGCATACTAATATTTGTAAGTTAGCTCTCTCTTTCTGGGAGTTTAAGATGTAATTCAAAACTACTCGCCCTTTACTTGTTTCAAACTGTTGTGAGTTTCTTATTTTGTTGAACACAGAGAAGATAATGTGAAAAATGTTGTGAACATATAACCATTGACCTCCATAGTATCTGTTTTGCTACTATGGACGTCGATAGCTGTTTCCATCCACCTGTTATGTACATTTTGGATATGCACATAAAAAACATGTGCGCATAACTAAGTAGGATATTTAGGTACAAACTAATTCCAGTATGCATTAAAGTCATGTGATTTTGTTATGAGATCATGTGACGATAAAAATGTGTGTGAATGGACAGTCCAGCAGGCTGAGCACATTGTAAAACATCTGAAATGTTTTCTAAAACGCTGTAACCATTTCAGTATTCGTGTTGTTATATTATTAATTACCTCAGAATCAAAAGCATCTGTGCTCCGGGTCTACACTTTCAAACACCACAACAAGTTTATTGTCTGTCAGCATTTGTCGTCGGAGGTGCAAGTAATTTATTAAATAAAATATTCAAGCAGCTTCTCCTACCGTAACAAATTCCATATTTGATTTGATGCGTTTGATATTTTACAGCAGTTAATCAGGAAGTGATGATTTTGTTCTTTGAAACACTGCTTTGTTCGCACATCTTTTATATGATGTTCCTGTTTTGTGCATAAATTGCGCATCTTTGGATGGAAACATAGCTTTAGTTGCAGATTTTCAACTTTCTTCAAGATATCATTTTTTTGCGTTCAACAGAAAGAGGAAACTAGTAAAGGTCTGGAAACATTTGAGCTATCCATTTAACAGTTTAGTTTTGGGTAAAACTGTGCTCAACACTGTCTTTTTTTTAAATTCAGCTGACCAATCAGTGATGGAGGAATAGGACAAATGCACCAATCAATCTTCCTACTGTACTTTTACAGTGACTGAACAACAAAGAAGTTGTCATTACTTGTTCCTACATTTTTATATTTAGTATTTTTAAATTCTTCAAAATGAGTGATAAGTAGAATGTTACTTGCGAGGATTCTAAATAAATAGCAACCAAAGCATCTCAGCTGGAAAACTGTGTTTTTCTAAAGTTCTCAAGCGCTACCAGCTGGATGTTTTTTTTATATGCTGGAATCAATCCTTTGAATGCAATCCAGGACAATCCACTGCATTCTTGAACCTGAAAATGAGATTACTCGCACCCTATTCAAGACAGCTTGGAATTTATTACCATACAAATGTTTTAACAATAAAATCTGATGATTGCCAAGTGTTTGTAAAACTGGGGAAGAGTTTTCGGGAAGTTCTTTCTGTATTTACAAATGTTTCATGAATGTGGCTATTAGTGTAAAAATAATTGCTGAATAGGAAGTGAAAATAAATTTGTATATAGCGGTGAAAACAACAGTGTTTTTGTGAATGTGTACTGATTATTCTGTCTGCTGTAGATGCTGAAAGGTGGCAAAGCTCGTGTGGATGCAGGGCCTAAAACCACCCCAAAGAAAGGTGAATTGCTTGACCTTACTGTTAAATTTGTCTCTTGCTGGTCCACTGTTTATGTACCATTATATTTAGTGGTGATGTGTATGTTTTCCCCCACAGCAGACCCATTTCTGGCTCCTCCTGCAGCAGACAGTGATGGAGAGAGTGATAACTCTGATCGGGTTCCTGTACCCAGTTTCCAGAACTCCTTCAGTCAGGCTCTGGGACAGGCTCTATCAAAGCTGGACAATGGAAATCAAACCCCAGCACCAGCTTTACCCATGCCTGGTGAGAAATAGACTTCAATACACTGATGTTCAAATTTCTGGGTTAAATGTTTTGAAAAGAAGCCAATTATCCACATTGGGTACTTAAAAAATCAAAATTACATTTACAAAAGCAGCCATTATGTACATGGAGTGTCACATGATCCTTCAGAAGTAATTTTACTTTATGGATTTAGTGTTTAAAGGGCACCTATGATCTTTAAGATGTTTGGATGGAACTGTGTGTAGGTAAATTGTGTCCACAGTCAAATTGGGGTGATATAAAGACAATAAGTCTCTCTTATTTTTTTTTTCTCCTTTTTCTTCTGACGTTAAAATGAGATCCAAATTCCCTCCCGTTTTATGTTTTCCCGTTCCGTTTTCCTGTTCTATGACCGTCTACACGGAAAAAAAGCATGCATTCAGATATTCAGAGATCGGTTTCAGGTCTTCGGCTTCATGTGGAAATAAATCAGATCTAAATCGGATATGTGACAGTACAACTATCATGCAAACAGGCAGATCGGATGTATTGAGGCATTTAGTTTTGTACATCATTAAACTTGCGACAATGTGGTACTTCACGGTTTAATTATGTAGAAGGAAGAGCATGTGTAGAGACGCTAACGTGGTAAACAACAGCAACAGAGGAAACACGGAGGAGGAAAGTGGTCAGTCGCTACAATTTTCTCCCACCAGACCTGAGATTTCTCCCGTAGACACAAATTCCTCTGAATTCCTATAAACCCATAGGTGCAAGCTGCGATGACGGCCCTTTCCCTCTGCCTCAAAATCATTTTAAAGTTGGTCGAACTTTGCATATTTCGCAGAGCTAAAAGCAAAACAATTTCTTCCATCATGGCTAGTGTGGTGCAAATGCTAAAACCTGCCTTTTATGCATGTGTGGCATCGTAAATGGTATAGCAAATGTATACACATTCATCGAATATGGGTCACAATTAAAAGAACGTGTAAACAGACAGCAAAAAATCAAATATAGCAACAAATCATCGGAATTGGGCATCAAGACCTGACAGTGTAAACAGGGCCTTAGGGATATAAGGATGCGTCATTTCCAAAATATTTGAAACCCTTTAGAGTAATGGGCCATTAGTTAATGTATTTACATTAAATTTATATTTAATATTTAATATATTTTATTAATATAAACATAAACAATTATTAATGGTTTATTAATCTTTGGTAACGTTAGTTAATGGTATTCAAGTTAATTACCATTAGTTCATGTTTGTTCATGTTAACTCAATTAAGCACAAGTCTGGATTTAAATAATGCATTAATAAATGTTGAACTATGATTAAATGCTTTAATTATACATAATCTTGTAATGTTAGTAAACACATTAACGAATGGACCATTATTCTAAAGTGTTACCCTAACATTGATTGTGTTATCATCTGAAGCACACGTGTATAGTAAAAACATCGTAATATATTTATAGACATAAGATCACATCAAATGATTAACCATCTAAATCACTATGAATATTCTTAACATGCTAGTATATTAATAGTGCGCAGCATACATACATATTTGTATTCTTATGTAACCACTGTTCTGTGCTATACAATTTGGAAAAACTACCTGCAAGTGTACTGTCCCCATATGTAACACATTGACCAAATAAGCTCAAATGTGCTGCAAGTTAAGAAAATGCATATTAAAAAACACTTACAAACTGAGAAACAATCTTCATTAATTTGACAAGACGTGCACATGCAAATTGTGCAGACCACATGCTAAACTGTTGCAAACAATTTATTTGATGAATTTAAACAAACAAATTAAATTTAATAATGTTCAACTTTGTTTAAATTCAGCCCAAATAAATAGTTTACAACCACTAAACGTAAAAAAATTGAGTCAATCCAAGGAATCATCTTTGAATCATTTTTCTCAGTGTACCTGTAATTTGAGGAGCACAAATGTTAGTAAAGCGCATTGCATGATTCATTTAAATACTTCCTATAATTTCAATCTATAAATATGTATTCTGAAAGGACAGGTGCAAAAATAGTTTTGTCCATGCATTTTCAGCGCTGTTCTTCTCTGCAAGTGTTTGGTAAATACAGGCGCTACTGTTTAATGTCAAAATTAAATGTCAAAATTCATTGAAGGATAAACAAAGTTTTACTAATCTGACCTTTTCTCTTTCTCTCTCTCTTTTTTTTTGTAGATGAGAAAGGAGGAAAGAAGAAAAAGAAAAAGCAGAAGCTTCTGTTCAGCACCTCTATGGTTCACACCAAGTAAACACTGAAGTTCACCCTGTCACTCCTCCTGCCTTATCCTCCCTTTCGCTTAGCTTTCATCATATCCCTTCCTTCTCCTCCTCCATTTCCCTGTTCAATGAGATTCTTCTCCACAGGAAGTTCAATAGGGTTCTGGTTTAGACTCTCTCTAGATCAGATCCATATAACTTTTCACTGTAGTTCTGTCCCGATTCTCCATTACTCTTAAGTTAAATATCGTGGTTGTTTGTTAAGGGTTGCACTGATAGATTTTGGGGGTCTTGCGGTCTCAGTCAGCCAGCTGCAGACACGTCCCGTCCACGTTTATCAGACACCCTTTACCTCAACCATGATGCCCCAATCTGAATTCAAATAAAACACAAATGAATTAAAACAAAACACTGAAAAATGCAACAGAGGAAGAACGTGACGAGGATTAAATGCATTTAAGTTCTTCCTGTGATGCACAGACGCTCAAAACTATGCTGATTTGTACACATTTCTGCTTGTTTGTACACACACACACACACACAATTCTTCTTTTTCTTCCCTTTATTTTCTGATTATTGTGAACTTCAGTCAGTCTGTGTTCATCTGTCCAGCCTGAGAACTGCCTTTCACAATCAGATATGATCATAATTCACAAACAAGAAGTCATATTTCTGCTGGAATAGCATAGTGGGTGTTAAGCACTTGACTATTAGAACCTTCATTCATTTATTCATCTGTTAGACAGATTGAGAGCTGCTCGTGTTCAATAGTGTTCAGAGAAGAGCTTCTGTGTTGAGTGAGGATGATATGTAAAGACACAGAGAGGCTTTCTAAAAGTTCAAGAGGGTTTCATTTTGTTTTCTTTCTCTATATTTCATTATTTTCCCTCATGTGGTAAAAAGATCTTGCATTTAGAGTAAGTTGGAATGAATAAAGGATTATTATGCACTGGCACTTTGCTTGTCTTATTTAAAATTCCATTATTATATATTTTTAGGATGGAATGAAGTCTATTTATGAATGTAAATCAGTAAATGTAAATCTAAATGTGAGAACTTGTGATAATATTTGTATGTGCAGGTTGAAATTTACAGACAATTTACTGATGTGAATAGTTGAATATCTCGATTTGCACACACAGACAATAATGAAACCACTCGTGTTTTGAAGTTGCAGATTAATAGTTTTGTACTTGTCAAATGTCATCCACTTATACAATATAACAAACACGTGTGCATGGCAAATGACCTGAGCACTTTATTACAGTGTCATTGTACAACCACAGGTCGACACTCTCAAACTTTTGGATTTGACAGTAAAATTACAAATCCTTGCGCTCAGACTTTTGCTATACATTTTGCAATATTCCTGCAGCAGAACTCACTCATGCACTTCGATGCAGAGGAACACGGGGCAAGGGAGGGAGAGTGGTAAAGCTTTATAACTGGTCGATGCCTGACCAATATAAACAATGCCAGTAGCCAACGTGATCATTTGTATGATTATTTTATTATTGTTTAGTAGTTTTTATAAACCGCTTCATGAATATATTTTTGTTTAATATCATTATGTAAATGTACATACCAGTAAGAGGGCAGTAATAGTGGGTTATTAGCTAGAGCCAGCCAATGAAATTGAACATTTTTGTTCGTCAGTACACAGGGCAGCTCGCGTCGTTGGACGCATTAAGCAGGACTGTGCTAGGTGTTTCTGCAAGTAATAGTTTTTATACATATTTAACAGTTAAAATATATAATTATCCTGCGCTCTTCTATTTATTTAAATCGTTAAATGTTCATGGACTAATAATTGTTCATAACCCCATTACTCATTATGCTATTGATTTGATTTGTTGCAATCAAATAGAATTTTGTAATTATATAGAATGAATGAGAACACACACACACACATATATAAATTAAAGACTTAAGTAAAAAATTAAAGGCTTAAGTAAAAATAGTCTAGGCAAGCACTCATTCCTAATGACCAAGAAGATGGCAAGATGAACATGGAGCTGCTTGTTTTATATGCTGCTGTTTTTCATCAAGCACCATCTCACATCAGGGAGTGATTTTCCTCATTGTCAGTGAAAATTGCTCGGGAGTGAGCCTTTAATTGTGGAGAAGCTTTTTGTTTGTTTATTTATTTATTGTATGAAAAAAATGTCTTGTAGTGTAGTTAAAAAAAAAATTAACCATCTTTAATATATTTTGTTTAAAGCCACTGACATTGGCAGTTCTGAATATTCACAGAAGGCTTATATGCAATACATTTGGTTCTGCAGAACAAAATGGGTTGATAATTATTTGGTATAATTATGAGTTTCTTCTTTGGAATAATCAGTAAATGAAGAGAAATTTGTGATTACACAGGTATTTAATGAAAAAGGTACATGAAACCATAACTTTCATATACCAAAGGAAAACGAGAAAATCTTGATTGTTTCATAAAATAATCAAATACGGTCATGTGTATGTAGTGCACTGCTCACGGGCGAATTTATCTGTACTTTTATAGAAGTGTTCACCAAAACTTTTAAATTGTTATTACTTGCCCTTAAGTCATTCCAACCCCCAAGATTTTCATTCATAAATTAAACAGATGAAATCCAGCGTCATCTATCATATACAGCAGTGTTCCTGAAATCTAGAAAAGGAACAAAAAACATTGTCAAAATATCCTTCAGTGGATTAACAGTGATCATATAAAGCTCCATGGTTATGTCTGTGCTGCAAAAAATCTATAAAAACAACTTTGCCTGCTTCCAGGGTATACATTTTCTATGGGCAATACCAGCCCGATATCACAAGGAAACATCTATTGTCAGAGAAGTGGCTGATTTCATTTGTATGAAAACAGCTTTTAAAGGGAAGCATGTCCCCCCAAACCCCACCCTTAAACACCCATCATTTGGGGATGAGCAAATCACATTAAAATGAACGAAGACTGTACAAATGAGCAATTAACTAAATTAAAAGGTTATGAATAACTGTTGAGCTGCTGACTCTAATGGCAAATATGCCCCTAGTAAAAGCACAGTCTGACCCTTGACACGCAAGACTATGGTAAATATACTGCTCGAAAAAATAAAGGGAATACGGAGCAGTATACAGTATTATTGGTTTCTTTCTGGACTTTGAATATCTCTGGCCGGTTTCTGTCTATGGAGGATGAGAGAGCTCTTGGATTGCATCGAAAATATCTTCATTTATATTTTGATGATTGTTGAAGGTCTCAGAAGATTAAAACACCACATGGGTAAGTAATTAATAACAGTTTTCATTTTTGGGTGAACTAATCCTTTGATGGAATGCAACTACAGATAAATATATACATGTATAAAAAAAAAAGGAAATCGCTTTTAACAGAACATTAAAGTTTCAATTTATACTAATACTGACCTCATTTTGCTGTGGGCATTTGGTTTCTGTTCAATCAGAGCACAGTACACTCACAAAGAAGTGTTTACACAGCATTTTTACACAGACTTTAGAACAATAACTACTTACTAGCCCAACAATCAATACCAAATTCCTACTTCCTAAAATAATAAACCATTTTGAAATGGCAAATTAAGTGTACATTTGCTTTTATCATTGAAACTAATGGCATGCCATGAACAAGATTCATAAACTCATCAGTTGGATCCAGAAAATATAACGCTTTTGCCAGTGAATTGCCAAAATGCTTTTATTCTCAGATTTTGATTACAAATACTGGTACAAAACAGACGGTTACACTGTCCCCATCGTTCTTACAGTTTTCCAAGTCACAGATGCCATTTAATTCCAATCATAGTCTCGCCTCCACATTAATATCGGAGAAACTGTAATTCTACAGGGCAAGAACAGAAACAAAATGCTTCGCTGAAATCACATCTTGATGAATGCTTATTAGACTTTGAGAGCCTGCACTGGGTAGACTAAAGAAAACAGTGACGAGATGAGTTTTGTGCAGAGTGTGAAGAGAACGGAACATTTTAGAGACGTAAGAAATGCAGGTATATAAAGAGAGAGAGAGGGGGGGGGGGGGTGTTTACATTGGAAGCATAAATGTCCTTATTTGGCCATATTTATGACTACACTGCAATACAAACTGATAACTTAAAATAAGACATTTAATGCACAGATTGAGTCGACTTAAATTATTGAGTCAACTACTTGGGTTAAATAGCTGCGCCAACTCAATCTGGGCAGCAAATTGCCTTACAATTTTACGTTTTTTTTTTAATTTTTTTTTTATTAACAGTGTAGTTGGTACCAAACAGTGCAGATATCAAAGTCATGAAATGAAAAATGGAGGACAAAAACTTTAAGACAGACGTTTACAGCTTCAGGTATTTTGTGGCCATGGCAAGAATTGGAGCCCCAGTCGGGACGCCAGGGAAGGGTCCGCTGGATCCAGCGATGTCGATGTGAGAGTAAGGCAGAGGTTTGGCTGAGTCCACTCCATGCTGGGCAATAAAAATGTAGATGGTTATTAAATATCATTTAAATGTTACATTTTTTAGAAATCCCAATTTCATTATGCATTTAAAAGGCTGAATACTGTGACCAATTCAATTAGACTTAGTTATATGTAGGCCTAGACAGAATCTGAGGGCATTTCTTGCTATTTCTGCTGAGAATTTGTTAAACATCTGTGGATTTATGCGGAATGATTTTGGGAGAATCATAACTAAAAACGTAATTTTTATTTCATATATTAATACATTTTAAACTTTTATATAATGTTTATAATGCAAATCCAATTATTTGGCAAACAAAACCAGTCTCTTATAAAATATATCCACTAAAAGACAGAAAATATTACTTTACAAACTGTTTTGTAAATTAATCATATGTATATTTTCATATTAGTCAATAATATATTACTGAAATTAATTTAAAAACTGAATAAATACAAATTTACACACATTTAAACAAGTAAATAAACAGAATCAATGATGGGCTAAATATCTGTGGAATTCTGCGTGCACAGATTCTGTGTGGGCCTAGTAATATGGTTTTAATTGAGTTCATTATCAATTAGTACAAAACGTTGATTGCTTGTCAATATTTCATATTAAATGTTCCATGCAGACACAAGAGTTCATATTTAAATACAAATGCTGCTCACTGAAATGGTTCTACTCTGCTCTGAGTAGAAGCGTTCGAAACGCTGTGTGCTAGAGACACCTTGTGGTCAGAACAACGTAAATGCAACAAAAACACAGGCAAAACATCCATTAGGATTGACTATTTCCAAAACAATGCTAACTTTCATATTTACCTTTATTTTTAGGGAGTTTCATTTTTATTGGGATAGGACAGTAAAGATTAGAGAGTAATCCCCACCGGGGCGGTGGGGTGATTGAGATGTGTCTGCGAGGGAGATCACAAGCGTTTCTACACTGTTCTAAGCGTTTGTATGCGAAAAACAGGAGCTATGGCATCTCTTTGGGAGATCAAAACAGGTTTATAGGGGCAGACCGGGGCTGGCGGACACGCCGTAGCAAAACCGCCCAAACTTTCACTACCCACCTATGTCATTTTTACCCGCAAAAATAAATTCAAAAGCGCCCAATCTGGCAACACTGAACGGTAGTGATGCAACACAGCATCACTTACATAGAAAAAAAAAAAAAAAAAAAAAAAAAAATCACATGATCCTGCCAATTTTATAAGTGCTCTGAACCTCTGATTTCAAACAAAAGATTCATAAAGGTTTCAAAACTTCATGAAGCAATGCTTCAAGATCAGCCATCCCTACTGTCAACTAGGCATGGGCGGGTAGATTCTGACGGTATGATAACCTTGGATAAAAATATCACAGTATTGTGATTACTGCTCTAAAACATATTTTATTTTGTAAAAGATTTATAATATTTTGGAGCAGTAAACATGTCAGGCTAAATAATTCAAATCAATTATAGACGTCTGCTGTCTTCATTAGTTTCAAAAACACAGATTTCTTTACGATTTAAAACAGCATCCTCGGAAAGCTTTTCTGCTGGAGATACTGTTGAATCAGTCATCTGCACATCAATAACTGTCTGGTTTAGCTCAGCTACTAAATACGATCTCCAAAGACTACGTCGAATAGTTCAGACTGCCGAGCGAATCACTGGTACAACCCTTCCTACTCTCCAAGAACTGTACTTATCCAGAGCGAGCAGAAGGGCTGCCAAAATCACTCTGGACCCCTCACACCCAGCCTCTTTGAACTTTTACCTTCTGGTCGACGCTACAGAGCACTGCGCACCAGAACAGCCCGACACAGAAACAGTTTCTTCCCTCAGGCAATCCATCTCATGAACACTTGAAGATAATAATAGTGGAACCAACATCACTACTTGCTATACACTTTTATACACATATACACTTATTTAACCACACACTTACAAGCCAATTTGCACATAACAGCTGCACATATAACGTTGTATATAGTAAAATACCCGTACATACACTTGTCAGTTTGTATATTTGCACTCACTACTTACTTCTATTTTTTAAAATATATTTAATATCTGTTTTTTGTCCTGTCTCTGTTATCGTGACAGAGCTTTTACAGTCCAACAGGATAACAAAGTCCTCGTATGTGTGAACATACCTGGCTATAAAGCTCTTTCTGATTCTGTTGTCCTAAAAACTAAACAAAAAAAAGTAAAAAAAATAATAAATAAAAACCACACACATACTTAGGAACGGTATTAAAGAAAATTTAGCTGGTTTTAAAACCTTAACCGTTTTCAAGGTATACTGCGGTTTGAAAAAATCATCGTCCCATGCCTACTGTCAACGCGTGTTTTGGATGATTTTGTGACTAAGAGTATCAGCGCATATTATTAAAAATAATAATGATGATTTTACGATCAACAGTAAACCTCCCACACCCCTTAAAAATAATGACATTTATCCACACAGAGTTGAACATAGGATTGTGTAAGTGTGGTACCTGATCCAGTCCAGAAGCCATGATGAGGAAGGCTGCAGGTGTCTGGTGTCCTCGTGGTGTAGCGGATGAGGGCAGGTTATTGGCCTGCAGGATGTCCTCATACTCGGACTTCCCTTTGTGGAACTCATAATCCTCCCGCCGAATAGTGGACACCTCGAACAGGTCTCCCAGCACCTCTCCGGCTGAAACACAAACATATTTATGACACATGAAGCAACATTTATGGAAACGAAAACAGCTTATTACAGTAGCTCATCTCACCTTTCTGCCATTCCAGATCGTTTCCTGCACGTCGAGCAGCACCGTTGTCCATTATGATCTACGATCACATGTGAAACAGGTCAGTGGCAGTCATGTGCCACCTCAAATCACTACTTATTTACCAATTACAACATTAAGATTTTAATCAAATTACTTTAACCCTTTAGTAATAGAGTGGAGGAACTATGACATCAATTTATAGTCAAAAACACTGAGAGGATGAAATGCTAAATCGCTTCAAAGTCAACGTTGTTTTTTAAAATTTTATTTAAATAAAGTCTGTGGTAAAACTCACACTCAAGATACTTTTATGTTTTATACTACAGCATAAAACACTAGTTACACCCCCTCATGAATTTTTTTAGTTGTATAGTTAAATAGGATTACAGGCATTGTCAGAGACATTAAAGTCTGTGTAAACTGGAAGGTGATGAGACTTTTATTTCAGTATGTTGATGTACTTCCTACCTACATAGAATATACGCTTATTTCACGCGGCCGCCATTTTAAAACATGAAAGTGAGGCTGCGGTGGGAAGAAGTGAAGTTTATTTATAAACTAATTTCGAGAGGATCACGTGCTTATGATTGCTTTCGGCTGGTACTGCATTATTCAATTTATCATTAACCAGTCACACAATTGCTAAGTCACTATAAATACCCTCAGTTCCATATAACAGCCATCTTCATTTTGAAGAATCCCCCCTTCCACCCCGACTCCTCCTCCTTTCCTAGATGGGTGGCACAGTGGCCCAGTGGTTAGCACTGTTGCCTCACAGCAAGAACGTCACTGGTTCTAGTCCTTACCAAGCCAGCTGTTTCTGTGTGAAGTTTACACATTCTCCCCATACTGACGTGGGTTTCCCCCGGGTTCTCCGGTTTCCTCCCACAGTCCAAAAACATGCAATTTAAGTTAATTGACTAATCCAAATAGCCATAGACATGCTCCTAGTAAGTAGTTATCTCTTAAGAGCAATCACTCTCTGTTCATTAGCTACTACAGCAGGGGAGTTCTCAAGATCTACCTGAGCTCAAACTCCCCTCTCGCCTTGCAAGCGGGAGGAAACCCCGGGCTCGAGGATCTTATGAGCTCAGGGCTCTCTCCTGGGACAGCATGCCAAACAAGCTTTATAATCAATCATCAGCTAAGTGTGAACTCTTGAAACCCGGAAGTAGAGGATCAGCACTGTAAACATTGCAATAAAATGTTGTGGGGACTACAGACCTCCAGCTGTTCACGCGATTTCAAAATGCAGATGTGGTGTAAACATCACTTTAATATCATTCAGTTCAGTCTAATTTAAACAATTAAAAGCATATTAGGCATCAAACAAAATCACAATCTCTTTAAGAGTAAATTGTTTAAGTGTCCTCCTAGGCTTCAGTTCATGGCAGCAGGTAAACACAGTGGGGGCTTTCCTGCTTCAGCCTATGTAACCCAGTAAGCGATAAAATGCAGTCATCTGCAGCACATCCTCATGTTGTCTGTAATAGTCTTGTCCTAGTACTGAAGTTTTAAAAAAGCCCAATTCCTGCTAACATTTAAGCGAAAAGATATACAGCCAGGTACACAGCATTCCAGGCTTCTTCCCACCTCAGCCTCGATTTTGCTTTTCGGTTTTGTGTGAAATCAGTCTATAAAGCAGGGGGCAGGGTTTTCTTTTTGTACATCATTGTCTGATAGTATACTAACAGTAAGAGGGGCGTGGTTAAAGGTTAAATGACCCTTTAAAAAAAAAAAAAAAAAAAACAACAAAAGAAAAAAAAAAACAGTTAACTTGAACCCTTTTTAATTCCATTCAGCTGATTTCTTGTTCTGGCAGGGTCACTCTTAGCTTAGCATAATGAACTGAATTAGATCATTAGCATTTCGTAAAAAAAAAAAATCTAAATCAAAATAATATTGATAATTTTCCTATTTAAAGCTAGAGTCTCTTAAAGTTACATTGCATAATATACAGTTGAAGTCTGAGATATTCGCCCTGTGTTTATTTTTTTCCCCAAGTTCTGTTTAACGGAGAGATTTTTTCAACACTTTACTAAACTTAATAGTTTTATTAACTCATTTCTAATAGCTGATTTATTTTATCTTTGCCATGATGACAGTAAATAATATTTGACTAGATATTCTTCAAGACACTTCTATACAGCCTAAAGTGACATTTAAAGGCTTAAATAGGTTAATTAGGTTAACTAGGCAGGTTAGGGTAATTAGGCAAGTTATTGTATAACGATGGTTTGTTCTGTAGACTATTGAAAAAATATAGCTTAAAGGGGCTAATAATTTTGACCTTAAAATTGATTTTTTTTAAATTAAAAATTGCTTTTATTCTAGCCGAAATAAAACAAACAACACTTTATCTAGATGAAAAAATATTATCAGACATACTGTGAAAAGTTCCTTGCTCTGTTAAACATCATTTGGGAAATATTTAAATAAGAAAAAAAAATTCAAAGTGGGGTTAATAATTCTGACTTCAACTGTACATAATTCAAGGTACCCTCTGAAAACAGCCCATTCTCATGCGCTGGATAATGTCACTCCACCTGTTGCAGCAATGGTACAGCAGCAGGATTTCTTAATTATTACACCAGAATGAGAGTATGGTTCCTAGTTATTCCTAGTCAATTCATCGTGCTAAACTAACAGTAAAAGTGCCAGAACAAGAAATCAACTGAATGGATAAAAAAAAAGTCAACTGTTACTCTAGAAGACTTAAAGACGTAAAATGAGGCTTTATCAAAACAAATTTTATCATAACCCCCAGCCCCGCCCACAAACACTGTAGAAAAAAAAGGGGAAGACACTGTAGCAGATCCCGGTTGAATCAAGTCGCATACTGTGATACTGTGCTCTGAATTATGAGGGAAAGTTAGTATTATTTTCCCTGATGAGGCTGTGATGGATTAAAAAAATGACTCAAGTTAACTGTTTAACTCTAGAAGACTTGTATAATGGGGCTTTATCAAAAAAAGTGGAATGTGCCGTCAAACTGACGTCAACAGAAGACTTCTTCTCTAATCATGGAAGCAAATGGTCACACTTTGATTGAAGATTACCAAAACAAATTTCAAATTCATATACAGGGTAAATCCTTATCAAGTTTATTTTTGGAAACGATCCGTGATAAGTTATGCGGTGGTAAAGTAAAAGGTGAGTGACCTTGTAGTTAGTTTACAGCCAAGTTTAGTTTTAGTGCGCCTGTATTCAGTATTCAAAAGTCATGAAGATTATCTTATTTACAATCCCTATACATACAACAGCAATACAAAACAAACTTTAAATTTCAGTCCCTGTAGCAGGATTAAAATAGTACTATATTAAATAGTATTTTATATTTAAAGGGCACCTATGGTGAAAAATCTACTTTTCAAGCTGTTTGGACAGACATGTGTGTAGGAATGGTGTAAATACTGTCATATTGGTGTGATATAAACACACCCAGTCCTTGTTTTTCAATTTGACAACATAAAAACGGTGGACCAACAGGAGTGGTTTAGAGATCGACCGCAACTTAATGTAGGAGTGCGATCCCCCCGCCCACCAATATTGATTGACAGGTGCGCATTACCATATCTCCTCAGCTTGTTGTTTCACGTCCACCATTTTCAGCTTGTGAGTCAAAGCGATGTCACCAAAGAAACACCCTTGCTCTATTTTTAGATGTAAGGCTCATTGGGCTCAACATTTACATAATCACTCTCATCGGCACTATTGTTTGTAACTTTAGGTGGGTTTGCAAATGTGTACTTTTCATTACATCTTTCTTAAACTTCAACCGTTTGCATTTCCCACAGTCACAGAAGATCCCTGTGATCTTAACTAGGTGCGGCTGGAAAGTGCGAGCGTGTTGCCTCACGTGCCTCCCTCTATTGGAAATAACAAACTTGCCTTAAGCAGGTCGGACACCAGAAGCTCCGCTCGGCGACACGCATTTTAGAATTCTAAACATAGGTTTCTATCAGGACACTGTTCATATTTCTGCCGCGCCACAGAGCGCCATCTGAATAGTTTCATTTTAAATAACATGCGAATGTGCACGTCTGGTGTGCCGTGTCGCAGTTCTGAGCGGCGCATCTGGTGAGTGACACCCTTTAGTTATAGCCTCAGTCAAAGTTAATTCAGTGTGCTTGTTTATTAGTCTCGGTGTACAAGCTCGAAACTTTAAATTAGCACAGTCGGCTGTAAAACTACACAAAGACACAAATTGTTTTGTAACTACCACTCTGACACATTCTGGCACATTAGGAATATTGATTCCTCAACAGTAATCTCTGCTTGGTATGTGTCCGAGTTGTACATATACGGCTGAATGCTTGTCCTCTCACTCATGTTGCTTCTCTCTGTCTGCCTCTCTGTTGTCATACACAAAGCGGGGGAGCTCTTGGCTCCGCCCTCTTGTTAAGTTGGGCGGGAAGTCGAAACTAATTTTCATGTGAAGCAACACACCCCTAAAACATCGACCTGTGTACACTCCCCCAAAATGACACTTTTAAGCATATAATAATAAAACAATCTGAATTGTGTTTTGAACTGAACCTAAACTGGCACACTCAGAAGAACCATAATATTAATATTAAATCTTAAAGGGGTAAACTAGGTGCCCTTTAAACATTTTAACAACCAACATAACAGTATTTAGTTAAATGGAATTACTCTGACAAAATCAAATAAAATAATAAACGGAACAATTCCAATAGGGCCTTGCACGTGCTCGGTCCCTAATAACACATAAATAATCGAAAAGTGAATATGTATCAAAACATGAAACATTTTAAAGCAATTGCACCGCATTTAAAGCAAGCCATAGATTTTCATAAACTAATGTCTCAATTCATTGTTTCTTACTCAATTCATCTCAATGCTTCATTTTAAGTTGAAAAATAGAATTATTCTGCAAAATACATTTCTACATTTACCCTGATTCTCTGAATTTATACCATATTTTGTCATGAAGTCGTTTCTTACCAAGGCACTCTTTTCAATCTTGATAAATGTAACCTTAATTACTTGAAAAATAGAATCGTACGTAATATATTTAAAATTACTCTGCATCTATGAACTGATAGTGTTTAAAAGTACATTACAAGTAACTGTAAGTGTAACTGACCATTTTTTTTCAGTGGATAAGTGATTGAAATACAGTAACTAGTTCCTTTATGAGTCATTACATGTAACACTGTGTGTAATACAAAATGTTTCCACCCATACAAGTATATTTATTGAATTACTCACAGAGTATTTTGGCCCCATGGCTCTGATAGCATGTCCTGTCAGAGTGGCAATAGTGAAGAGATGAGGAGACACTTCCTGCAGCGCCTACAAAGAGAAAAAAATAAAATTAGTCAGTCAATCTTGTGATAAATCTTTTAACGCACAAGGGAAAGCCCTTTAGTGTGTGTGTGTGTGTGTGTACCTGCTCCTTCATCTCACACAGTAAGTCCACCATGACCATTCTGCCTTCAGCATCGGTGTTTCCAACTCGGATTCTTCGACCGGCACGAGACACCACAAGCTCATCTGCCACATAGCAATCTGGCCAAGAGTTAAACAAAAAGTCAAGCAACAGTCACTACAGCTGGTCAACATATTCGCACAAACTTGCTTACCAGATCCAACACTGTTGCGCACCATGGCCATCGCACCCACAACCTTCAGGTGCTTGGGCTTAAGTTTGGCAAGGATCTAAAATAATAATAAAAATACATTTATTATATTATTTCATCTTTAAAGAATTTCTATTAATTTTAATTTTATTTTTTTAATATATTATTATTATTTTTGTTCTTTAGAGGATACGTTTGTTTATAATTCATACATTTTATTTTATTTTGAGAGGATAGTAAGAAAAATAAGACAATCTGTCATTTTTCCTATGTTGTATTGTATACTATGATGTTTTGTCTTGTTAAACACCAATAAAAAAATACATTTGTTATATTATATTTGTATCATAAAATCTGGATTTAAAGTTTGATAGTCTATATCAGGGGTCACCAAACTTGTTCCTGAAGGGCCGGTGTGCTGCAGATTTTAGCTTCAACCCTAATCAAACACACCTGAACAAGCTAATCAAGGTCTGAAGCTACGGTCACACTGCGCTTTGTGTGTGCGAAATTCTGTTGTGCGGCGCTGCGAAAAGGGGCGGGATTAAACAAGATGATTAGACATTAAAAAAGCGAGTGATTGCTCCATGTTTTAAATTTCTGTCCAGCGAGGTCCTGTTTTGATCCTCGATTGGTCTCACGCAGTCAAGTGATGCGATTTTGCAGGTCTGAGTTCAGCTGTGGTCACACTGGGCTTTTCCTCCCATAGACTTCCATTCATACGCACGCGAATGTGTCAGACCGGAAACGCAAGGTCATGCGTCAAGTTTCGCATGTTGCTGCGGTGCAAAGTTCAAGCTTGGTGAACTCTGACCAGCGAAATCACATCACTTGACTGTGTGAGACCAATCGAGGATCAAAACAGGACCTCTCTGGACAGAAATTTAAAACATGAAGCAATTGCTTGCTTTTTTTAATGTCTAATCATCTTGTTTAATCCCGCCCCTTTTCGCAGCACCGTACGACAGAATTTCGCACGGACAAAGCCTAGTGTGACCATAGCTTTACTAGGTATACTTGAAACACCCAGCCAGGTGTGTTGAGGCAAGTTGGAGCTAAAACCTGCAGGGACACCGGCCCTTCAGGACCGAGACTGGTGACTCCTGGTCTATATAGTTTGATTGTTTTTTTGTTATGTTCTGCAAACTACTGAGGCCATTTCATCTCTATTTTAAAGGGCACCTATGATGAAAATTTACTTTTGGAAGCTGTTTGGACAGAACTGTGTGTAGGTATAGTGTGTCCACTGTCATATTGGAGTGATAGAAACCCAACAACTCTCTTTTCTTTTTTTTTTTTTTTTATATATCCTGATGTTAAAATAGGATCCAAATCCTAGTGATTTTGAGTCCCACCGCAACATTATGTAGGAGTGCAGTATTTGCCGCCCACCGAATTAATTGACAGACACCATGTTTCTATAATAACATGTTTACACACATCCACAGAACATTTTTTGCAAATAAACTGGGGTTAAAATATCTCTTCCAACTCTGTGATTTTTATAAGTTTAAAACGTTTTTAAAACATGTTTTCAGGTTTGTAATAAAGACAGTAAAACTGCAATTCTTCCACTATAATCACCACGGCCGCATGGTCCGTAAAAGCGCACATGTGCATTTGTGTGAGACTTATAATTTCAGAAAGGCTTGAATAAACTCCACCACAACTACATGAAACAAACTTACTTGGTATTTTTGACTAGTGAGCTGCGGTTCCGCTTCATCCGAGTCTGTCTGTCACTGACTGCTGTTTATCTGACGTAACGCATGATGAGAAGCAGATACGCGCATGGGAACGGTGGGAAAGGAGAACAGGATCATTTGGATTTAAAGCCACAGGCTACAAAAACCGCTACACTGTACTCAGACACCAAAATGGGCAAATTCTGGAGGCTGTAATAAATAATCTGATGGGTATTTTGAGCTGAAACTTTACAGACACATTCTGGACACACCAAAGGCTGATCTTACATTTTGTAAAAGGGGTAAAATAGGAGCCCTTTAAAATAAAAACATCATTTACAGCATAAAATGACAATTTGTCAAAATAACCAATGTTTATGTTAGATTTTCGACAACCTAATGCTAATTTTATTAATGCTAAAGTTAAGATTTAATACTTGGTGGAATAACCCAGACAATCTCAACAAAAATAATAATAAAAATAAATAAAATTAATAAACATTAGTTATTTTGAACAGTTTTATTAAATTTTTTATAAAAAAAAAATTATTAATAATAACAACAACAACAACAACAACAACAACAATTTTTTGAAAATATAAAAAAAAAATATAAGTTTACATTTGGAAATTAAGTGTTGTCAGAGCTTTACAGCACATAACAAATACTAAAATTATACATGAATGCTAACCAAATCATTCAGAGAAACTAATTTTTCAAGTGGCCAATGCAAAAAAGAACTTCCATAGCTATTACACTCAGGTCAGTATTATGAGCAGGTGTATAGTGAATCTGTACCTGGAAGAATCCAGCAACAGCCGCAGATCCACATTTATCTCTGTGCATCCCAGCCATGATTCCTCCAGCCTTGATGTCAGCTCCCCCGGTGTCATATGTGATGCCCTGAAATACAACGTACATATGTGCTGAGAACTGCTCTATTCTGAGTGTTCAAATTACAACTGGGCGATATAGCCACATAATCATAATCTGTGCGTGTGTGTGTGTGTGTGTGTGAGAGAGAGAGAGAGTGAGTGAGTGAGTGAGTGAGTGAGTGAGTGAGTGAGTGAGTGAGTGAGTGAGTGAGTGAGTGAGAGAGTGAGAGAGAGTATGTACAAGTCAGAATTATTAGCCCCCCTTTGAATTTTTTTTTTCTTTTTAAAATATTTCCCAAATGATGTTTAACAGAGCAAGGAAATTTTCACAGTATGTCTGATAAAATTTTTTCTTCTGGAGAAAGTCTTATTTGTTTTATTTCTGCTAGAATAAAAGCAGTTTTTAATTTTTTTAAACACAATTTTAAGGTCAAGATTATTAGCACCTTTAAGCTAATTTTTTTTCAATAGTCTACAGAACAAACCATCATTATACAATAACTTGACTAATTACCCCAACTTGCCTAGTTAACCTAATTAACCTAATTAAGTCTTTAAATGTCACTTTAAGCTGTATAGAAGGGTCTTGAAAATGATCTCGTCAAATATTATTTACTGTCATCATGGCAAAGATCAAATTAATTAGTTATTAGAAATTAGATATTAAAACTATTATGATTAGAAATGTGTTGAAAAAAATCTCTCCGTTAAACAGAAATTCGGGAAAAAAATAAACAGGGGGGCTAATAATTCAGGGGGCCTAATAATTCTGACTATGACTGTATATGAATATATATGAGTATCTGACTATGACTGTATACTGAAAAAATTCAGTGAGTGTGTGCGTGTATGTATTAGCGGTCTAACAGTTCACTAATTTAACAGTTCAGCTAGAAAAGACACAGACGTGTTGTGGTTTTTCCTTGATTTAAAAAAAAAAAAGGTTTATTTATTAAAACCAAGGTCATAAGGCAACCTTTGAACAATGATGGAGCTATACTTGACCAAAATTAAAAAATAACAAATGAGAAAAATGATCAAACTCAAATTTAGCTCCATTTTAAAGTTCAGTCGTTTTTAATAAGCATAACTAATAAGCTTGTGCTTCATCCCGCCTCATTTTGACCATGTTGAAATGTATTTTGTTTAAAGAATTGGGTTTGATTTTTCTGTTTGAAATAAATCAAATCAAAGCAAAATTAGTTGACTAAAGCTAATTTAGTCAACTCTAGGTAAGTGGGTGAGCGCCGACTTTTGTATTTTTGATGTATTATTTCAGGGAGTGAATTTTATTGGCGTCGCATACGATGAAGATTTCGGTTTCTTTTTCACATTTTTTTTTTCTCATTAGTAGGTTTAGCAGGGATCTTGTGCTCTAGTTTAGGTGGCTTTTAGTTTCGTTTAATTCTTTGCTTTGGCGCCACTCTAGTTCCTTTTCCCCTGTAACTTTTGGTTTGATTATATTTCTATGATTGCTTATATTTGTTTTCAAATGCACTGTACAAAGCTCACACATGCCTCTCTTTTGTTGGCTTTATTACTTCTTTCCTTACAGAGGAATAACCGAATTAAGCGTTAAGATTGTGTCCTTGTTTATTTTCAACCATTTCCTTCAGTAATAATATAATATTCTAAATGTTGAGTTTACTCTCCCTAGACAACTTAAATCGTAACATTTAATGGGGATATTTCATCCCGGACGAGCCCCCATTAAATGATAATGTATTAAAATTTAATCAGTTAAATAGACTTCAGTGTTCATTTAGTTAAGCGGAAAACGAGATGCAAGACTATGTAACCACAAGTGGTGTCAGTACCAGCAGGCTAGCACAGAAACTCCACTGAAAATACTGAGGTAAAATACATTTCCATATTTTAAAAAGACATGGTATGAAAAAAAAATTATTTAATGCAGTGCTTCTTATTTGGTCTGATACCCACTTTATATCAAGTATCAGCCAGGCAGTGAAGATCACTGATTTTCAAAGAAATCCTATCTTAAACGTGGCGATTTTGAAACACAAGACAGTTCACCGATTGGGCAAGCTGACTGAAATTGAAAAAGTCAGTATGCAAATTTTGGTGTAAATTGGTGTAAAGCTCACCTTTCCGACCAGCATGAGGGTCTGTTCAATGGGTCCTTCTCCACAGTACTGGAGCTTGATCACTCGAGCCTGATGACGAGGCACAGCTGGAGTACAAACATGAACATTTTAGAACAACGCTGACACATTACTGAGTTCTAGATTCACAGTTCTTGATCAATAACCACATACTTACTCTTAGTTAGCTTTTAATAACAAGGCCAAAATAATATTTCAATGACTCATTTTACATTACATTGTTGCGTCCATTTTTTGACAATCGGAGTGACATCGACCCCTCCTTTGACTTTATTTATTTAGTAGAGAAGCGGCTGTCAAACTCCACTAGTGGAGTAATGAAGATGCTAAAGCCCACTTATAGCAAACTCGAATGCCTTGTTTTTGGCAATACACGCAGAGAATGTGGAAACGACAATGAAAGGGAAAACACTGTAAGCACATATACATTTAGATGAGAGGAAAAACTGCTTTTGACTGATTTGCGATTGGGACATATTTTAAATGTGTTTTTATTTTTGATTCACGCTCATCACCTTTCAATATGTGACCTTGTTGTTTCTTATTCTGCATTAAGTCTTAGTGCCTTATAATTTCACACGTTTATATATTTACGCTTGTTTTTCGATTCGTAACTCTAAAAACAATATAACATTGACATTTTATTTAAGTCGACACTTCACTTGCATTTCATATGTATGTAAACATCTCTTCTGTGTGCTTTGCATTTAATATCAGTTATGAGGAAAAAAAAAAAACAACATTGACAACCATCCTATTTTTTTCTAATAAAATATTTATGAATAAATCTAGAATTTTCTCTATTAAACATATTAATCTGAATGTCTGGTTCTTTGCATGGATCTCTGCTTTGAGGGGTCTAGTTTTGGCTTATACTGATCCAAAACAAGCTTAAATTATTATTTTTATTTGATTTGGCATGAAACCGTCCTCTTACCATTAGCACAGCGGTTGACTGCAGCCAGACATGGGTATTCCTTCTCCAGAGTATTCAAGTTACTCACTACAGTCACCTAAAAAGATAAACACACATGGATGTGAATTTCTTTATTTATTTACACTTGTAATTATTCAATATATAATTTACAATCATAAGTGTTTCTTAATGATCATGTATTGCACAAAAAAACATAAATAACAACAGCACTAATAAAAAGTCATGTAAGATATTTCAATCTGATCACTGAGTAATATTTTATTATTCCTCCAGAAGACACATTTTTAAACACTTCCTGAATAAAAATGTTCTTTAATTTCATTTATACTTGATTAAAATATGTTTTTTTTTCATATGATTTGTTTGTTATACATTAATTCCATTCCATTTTGCCATTTCACATTAATGTCATGGATTTGAATAAAGCATCTCAATTTGAAGAGCTGAGCTTTAAATATTCGGATAAAGACTCACCGTCACAGGACTGTCCTTGAAGACAGACTGAACGTACTCGGCCACACGCGGAGCTGCCATCCGCTCTGGGTCAGAGCCACCGATATCACGATACACAAACCTGCACAATAGACAAATCATCATCTTTACTACAGATGTACACAGTGGTCCCCCCCACACACACCTGCTTGTCTGAATGTGCCCACCTCTATAGGTGGGCATAGATTAATTTTTTTAATCTAGATTAAGTTCACTGTAATCTTGAAGTTAATCTACATTAAAATGGTTCATTTGAATTCTGCCGAAAGCATTCAGAACATCTATGCTACCCGAATAATTACTGAAAGTAAGCCTTTGAGAATGGGTTTCTCAAGCATTAGACCAGGGGCTCATCTCCTGTTTCCAAAATGCATCACAAACTGATCTACTATAATTGGTGATGAAAATAAATGATGTTCAATAAGATGTACTTGTGTTTACTAACTGTTTATCCAGTTAAACGTGAATTTTGAATTGTAGGCCTACATAAACTCCAAACAACGATTTTTGATAACCTTAATCCGACTAAATTCATAACTGAACTATACATAAATGGAATTAAGACGTGGAGTATGCATTTATTAGTGGCATTATTGAAGTAAACACTGCGATCAAACTATTACCGCCATGTAGGACTTTTCGTCATATTTTCCGACAATATCCACACACTCGGCTGTCAGTAAAGGACCACCCACACACACTGAAATGCGGATGTTTTTTTTCTTTCACCAGTCCTTACTCCTTCTTTGCATATATATTAACTCATGAAGATTTCATTCATGCCCCCATGACAAACTGTTGTCATGGGGGCATGAATGAAATGTTCATGAGTTAATGTGAAACTGCCGAACTGCAGTTAAAGTCACCCAAAATGACAGGAAACTCTTACATGAAAGCACTTCACACAAACACCTTAATTATATTATTGTCTATCGAGGCAAATAACTAGATTACAGATGACCACGTGAGCATAGCCTAGGCAGTAGTGTCTTCAAAGTAAGTGAAAAATACAGAAGGGCATCCTGCTGATTTGATTCAGAAGGGCACTTTTTTGTCAGACGGCTCACCGGTCAGGTATACATCTGTGCTAAAATATCAAGGTGAAAGTCATCATAGCTTGTGTAGAATAGACCCAGCTCCCAACCCAACTTTGCAAATAGATTAATGGCGATTTTTTTTTTTTAAATCGCACGATAAGAGTCTCGTGTTAATGCAGCATGTTAACGGCCCAACACTAATATATATATTTTAAAAATTATTATTAAAATTTTCGGTTGTTTTTGCTCAGAAAAAAAAATCAAGTGGAATCATTTTTCAGCCATACATTTATAATGCAGTGCTTTATGAACAGTACATACAATAATGTTGTACATTTGGGTTCAACCATGTTCTACGGTTTCACAAAATGGAAAGCAGTGAGTGGCAATTGTGATAAAATAGCAAAAAAAAGTGTTTATATATGTATATTTATTAATTTTTTTTCTCAATTATTTTGTCATCTTGCCCCAAACCTACCCCTACATATATGACATTGAATCAATTTACATTGATTTATGGGCCGTTATCCTAATAAGGCAAAACAAAAGAAAATGTCTTCACAAGGTAAAAAATAAAAATACTGGTATTGCAATCCATTTGGTTCCCACTATATATGATGAATATTAGACAAACATACATACGCAAAAACCCAATCACACACCTGCCACTCTCCAGAGCATTGGCGAGCTCAACGATGCCATCTCCCTGCTCTTTGTTCTTCATCCAGATGCCCAGAGTGGCCACTTTATGAGGGGAAGACTTGTGCTCTCTCACTTCCAAAGGCTGAGGACACACACACGTATCACTTAGAGAATATAATAACATATAAAAATGACTCTCAAAGTACCAGTGGCCACTGGCTTGCATTTCATGCATCACCAACGACCACACTTTCAGCTAAAAAGCTTCTTTAATGTTCCACTGAAGAAAACATTTTATTATTTCAGCAGCTAATTTAATTAAAATGTTTAGAAATAAGTTTATTTTGAATTATTTCTTTTTCAGTATACAAAAAATTTCAGGATACAAAAAATAAACCCTAAAATATAAATTAAACTATAAAAAGAACTATAAAAATACATAAATAAAAGAAGATTACTTGTTTTTTTATTTTTTTATTTTATGGAGAAACAATTAGTTGACGTTAATGCACAAAACAGGAAAATAAACAAACAAACAAATAAATATATAATATACAGGTTGATTTTACAGAATTGGGCTTTTTCATGTACATGTGCAGGCATGTGGTTTTAAAAGCATTTAGGCCGTTTTACTGGATGGAAACTTTCATTTTAAACACAGGCCTTGGAAAGTTAAGAGCCGCAGATCTTGCAGAGTTTTGATACGACCTTAATTAAATTAATAAATCTAATAATTAAAATAGGCTGCCTGTAGCCCACTAGTAATATTCAGACCTTGATTATCTTCTTCAGATATGCTTAATTAGGACTGAACTGAAGCAAAACTGACTGAACTTGCCTGTCCCTGGCATACTAATATTCTTATTATATTCCAGTCTTCAGTTACCAAAAAGTTACCAGTTTCAGTTAATAAATACAACACTAGTATAATTTGAAGGAGAAACCCATGAATATTTTACAGGAAACTACATTTAAATATGTGACCACAATGCGTAAAAATCAAGGCTTCTCACCACATAGAGAACTTGCAAGGCTCCGAGCACAGCTGCAAGGGTGTTTTTGGCATAGCTGCTGTGTGGAGGACAAACCAGCAGAGGGCGCTGGAGGCCAGCTTTCAGAGCCCTGTCACACATGCAAAACAAACAAATATATTAAACCAACTGTTTTATGAAACATTTATCCACCATTTCCTGTCTGAAATTAGTTTTGAGTGAGATGCTACTGGTCTAATCCAATTCAATTACCTATGCTAAGCTAAGCTAAGCTAAAAGTGCTCCTGCTAGATCTGGAGATTAGCTGAATGGATTAAAAAAATGCTAAAACTCATCTATACAACTCTAGGAACCTTGTAAAATAGGCATATTTCCAAAAAAAGTGAGTGTTTAGTTAACAGAAGCTACTCCCATAATTCACTCAAAGCATCATGAGACATGGGAAATAGATAGGATAAGGAGGAAACGTCCTTTTCTAAAAGGGAAAAGCCTCTAAAAACACCACGAAGCCCAAGAAAAGCACAGAAATCCACAAAAACAAGTAGTAAGTGGATGAGGACATGTGGTGTTTTTTTCTACAGGCACCTCTTAATGCCATTAGCGGCAGCATCTCTGAAGCGCCGCACGTCATCATAGTCTCGATTGACTGGACCAGTGCAGGAGCAAACCAGCCTGTTTCCAGGAAGACCAGGAACTCGGAGCACCACCACCTCATCCTTGATGCAGCAGTCCACCTGAATCACAAAAAAAGACAAGGTAGATGACAATGTATAAATCAGTGCTGCTTATTGTGTGTGTACTAGTTTAGCTATACCTGTGAGGCCTTATTGTTCTCACTTATATAGCAAATATGAAAACAACCCACTGATGAGGACATTTCATGGGCCCATACTAATCAAAACTGCTTAGAAATTGTCCAGAACATGTTCTTATTAGTGTCTAATGATAGCCATTTGTTTCTGTGAGTGCTGGTATAGGGGTAGGGTTATACCACAGATAGTACCATTAAAAAAAAAGTCATTTCAGTATGTTGATGTACTTCCAAATGAACTGGAATATTTAAAGTAGGGGGCGGGGTTTTCTTTTTTGTGCCTCATTCCCTTGTAGTAAACTACCAATAAGAGGGGCATGGTTAAGAATATTGTAGCTGAAGCTGTCAAACTGACGTCAACTGAAAGATTAATAGTTCAAATGCAGAAGCAAATGATCAGACTTTGATTGAAGATTACCAAAACATTTTGAGTTTATTAACTAGCAAGTATTAATTGTTTGTCTAAAGAATAACAATGTGCGCTAGCAAGATAAACATAGTAAACTTTGATTTCACTTATTAAAAAAACAAACAAACAATGGAAGTCTATATAAAGTCCTCTCTAAGATAGGAAAACAGATGTGTGTGTTTACGTGTGTAACTTACTGCACTGTAGTCTTGCAATGGGGCTTTCAGACACTCCAGCTCATTTGGGAGCTGCTCATAGTTCTGGGTAATCAGGATGATGCCATCGAAACTGTGAAAGTGAGAAATGATGAAAAAAAAATAAATAAAAAAAAAATCTCTGATTACGATATAACAACACAAACACTTCAGCTTCAGGTACTGTAGAATGTACATAGCTGCAGTTGATTTTAAACACTGTAATAATGCACAATTGCATTTTCTCTTACTATCTAATTTTGCATGCTAATAAAAATATATATATAAACACCCAAAAATGAAAATCTCCTCACTATTAACTCCCTCAAGTGGTTCAAAACCTTTCTTTTTCATTTTGTTTGTTGAAAAAACAAGATTTTTTGAAGAATGTTTCTGTTCCTAAACATGTAACCATTGATATACATAGCATGGACAAAATACTAAGTAAATGATTATAGGTTTCCAATGTTCTTCAAAATATCTTCTTTTGTGTTCAACAGTGTAAAGAAACTCAAAGAGGTTTAGATCAAGTGAAGGGTGAGTAAATGATGACAGAAGTTTGATTTTTGGGTGAACTGTCTAACAAGTTAAAAAGTGATCAGTGTTGCCAGATGTAGCCCCTCGCCGTGGCCGTCGGCGTAGCTGATGCGCACCTCTCAAAACATGTAACGCATACGCATAGCGCAAGCTCTGTGATTGGTCGACTTGGTAGCGCTGACAAGTGTGGACGGAGGTTAGAGCATGTCCGACGGTTCCCGCCTCAAAATGAGCGAACTTGAGCCACTTGTACATTAAGGAAGCGTTCAGAAAAAACAAAACAGCAGCGAAGGAACTCGACACAGAAAAACATGACACCTATTGCCAGCTAGCGTTTCGGAAGTGTATTGCAGAGCAACAGAAACCGCGCACAGAAGTATAAATGCACGCATACGTGCAAGGCTTGCGCCGTAGGTCACGTCGATCACTTGACGGCAGAAGTATAAACCAGGCTTAAGCGTATGTATGTGAAGAACGGGGGCTATGGCATCTCTTTAGGAGATCAAAACAGGTTTATAAGGGCAGAGTAGGGCTGGCGGGGACGCCGTTGCAAAACCGGCCAAATTTTCACTACCCGCCTATGTCATTTTTTTTTTACCCGCAAAAATAAATTCAAAACCGCCCAATTGGGTGGGAAACCACCCAATCTGGCAACACTAAAAAGTAATAATTACTTTCAGACCACACACCCCTGATAAAGTAGTTTGCTTTCATTTAAATACTAATAAATAAATATGCAAATTAAAGTTAAGAAACAATAAAATATAAATAATGCCTCACTAAAGGTGCAATAAGTGTAAAGCAAATTTAAATAAAAAATATACAAAAAAAATTATGACCAAAAACAGATTTATGATTGATGAACATTTATGATGTACCGCTGAATTGCATCGGTCCATTGTAGTTAATACATTATATTTAATACATCTTGTGCATATCTAACGGACAGTTTTTGGTCTTATAAATCTGTTATTTGTTCTCAGGCATGTTATTTGGCAGTGTTATTTTGTTACGTTTTATAATTGTCTTTAATTATGTTACCTTGTTGTTTGTATTTGTTTACCAAATTGCCTGACGTTATCTTTATTACTTATTGGGTCTTGTATTTTATACTTGTATAATGTCCATGTAGTTAATTAAATAGTTAATCACATTTATAGTTATTAAAGTTTACATTTTCTTAAATCAAAAATATTGATTTATAATATTAATTATAAGGTCGTGCTTCATATAATTATATCATTTTATTTTTAATGTGCAGTGAAACCAATGAATTCATGGTGAGGTAAGTGATGTTATAAAGTACACTGCCGTTCCATTTGATGAAGTACCCGACATGTGTCCTTGCATCCTCGGTAGTTCATTCTTCCAAGTCTGAACTTGGCAAGTCTGAACTTCCAAGGACGCAAGTCCAAACTTTGCGTACTTGGTATTGAGAAACAGCTACTGCCTTAGCAACAACAAAAAAAATAAATAAATAAATGATGTGTTATCATTGCTAAAACAGTTAAAGTTAACCAATAAATATTTTGTAGATATAATTTTTTGTAAACATGTTTGTATTTGGTGGAAATAGGAGTGCATCATGTGTACAGCTTTGGTACAGTCTGTTGAAACAAGTTTCCTCTTTCTGAGGGTAATAAAGAATAAATCTCAGTATGTTGCGTAAATAAACAAAGCTGCAACTGCATGTTAGCTTTTATCATATGCAAAAAATCCAGATAGAGTAAAAAGATCATTTATATATGTACAGTTTAAGTCAAAATAATTAGGCTTCCTGTGATTTTCTTTTTCAAACATTGCCAAGGGCAGCGCGGTGGCGTAGCGGGTAGTGCTGTTGCCGCACAGCAAGAAGGTCCTTGGTTCGAGCCTCGGCTGGGTCAGTTGGCATTTCTGTGTGGAGTTTGCATGTTCTCCCCGTGTTCGCGTGGGTTTCCTTATAATTCTAAGGTGACGATATATGCATGTTCTTGTGTGTGTCTGTCTAACATTCATTGAACTCATGCAAATGTCTAGGTTTTAGAGATATTCAAGTCTTATGAAAGTCAAGATAACACAGATCTCAAAGAAAAGAAAAGGTTCAGTTTATAAAGGAATGTCGAGACTAATCTATATACTCTCTTACCCATGGGTGATAAGGAGACAGTCTAAAGTCTAAAGTCTGTGTGTTGTTGATTGTAAATCCGCTGGTTTAGTTAACAGTGATGACCAATTCATATAAAGTTTCTGAAAGGTGATGTAACATTAGACGTTTATTATGCTTGTGAGCAACTTCATGTATTATACACAATGACAAATGTTTTAAGAGGGATCGACTCACTTCTGGTCTTTGCAGTCAGTGGTAAACTGGATCGGCTGGATTCTGAATGAAAGGGAATAGAGAAAGAAGATTAAAAAGATTTTCCATGCATAAAAAATAGGTAATCAAATATCATAAAATAAGTAAATATAAATAAAAAAAAACTGCAGCTTCTTTCACCATGTTTGATTAATGCCTGATTGTCGTTTGCACGTGTGGGGTTCAAAGGACTGAGACTGATACAAAGTTTAGCAATTTTACCATTTCGAAATGTCTGGAGTCTCACGATGCAGATTCAACAAAAACAGTTCCTCACTGCTGACACGGCAAATCAAGATACTTCTCATATTATTATGGACATATTTAACATTGTCAGCAATGAGGAACTGTTTTGTGGAAATAGTTATTTAACTGTTGCTCAGGAAAGGTGGTGAAAGTTCAACAGGTTTATAGTGAGTATGTGAACAACTTCAAATATATATGAGCAATTCCAGCTTTATGGATGTGACATTTGCAGTAAAAATGTAAAACATAAATTCACATAGAAAGTAGATGTCAACATTAGATTGACACATCTGTTTATATTTTCCAGAATAACTGACCACAGAGTTATGGCATCAGAAAAATATCAGTCTGTAAACATGTTTTGTACTTTAAATGAGGAAAATAAACATGCGTTATGGATGTGATGAAAAAAGTCTGTGAGTTTACACTCTACAACATACTTTGTTAAAAATCTGTAAATTAAATTGCACAACCCAACATAAATAATGATAATCAAAAGGATAAGAGTTGGCTCACTATAGAACAAAAATGATTAATTTTATTTTATATTTTTGCATTTTTGAGGAAAAAGTGTCGTTATGGATGTGACATCTCTCCATTATGAATGTGACCGATGTGAAATTGCCACTTGTGTGACTTTGGTAAATCAAATATAATAGTTTGAAAACACAGACAGAGACATTTTAGAGTATTTCTAAAGTACTGCTAAATATTTTTTAAATTTAGAAACGGTTTCCATATTTCAGTCAAAATGTTTTTTTTTTTCATGGCATGGTTGACTTTTGCATGAAATTGCTCATATATTTTTATTATTTATATATAAATAAATACAAAAACAACAACAACAACAACAATAATAATAATAATAATAATAATAACAACAACAAAACATGGTTTAATGCTACTTTATAGTGAGATATAGTGCATATTAAAAATCAAATTTATTCAATTTAATTCCTGTTTATTTATAAAGCACTTTTTACAATGTAGATTGTGTCAAAGTTCTAGTAAAGTCCAGTTTTCAGAGTCAAAGTTCAGTTCAGTGTGGTTTAAATCTCACTGCTGAAAGTTTAAACATTGAAGAGCAAATCCGAGCAAGCCAGTGGCAACAAATTAACAGAGCAAAATTAACAAATTAAGTGATCAAAACTTTTTTTTCCCCTTTGAACAGAATTTTAATGCACCATTCCTTTGATTCACATTTCTAAACCCCCCGCCCCCCTAGATATATATCATTATGATAATCACTGCAACCAATGTTAAATAAGTGTTAATTCATTTAATGTAGAAAAATAACAATGTTTATTATTCAATACATGTGCAGAAACTACTAATTATGTTCTTTTAGGTTTGTCACATCCTTCAGTTGCCAGCATCAAATAATCCTTAATAAATTATTGCAATATGCTGACTTGCTAATATGAAAGATTTGATTACAATCAATTATTATTGCCAATAATCAATTAATTATGGTCCTATATTATCAATGCATCATATGTGTGATATTTGTTACTTTTTAGGATTCGCCGATGAATAGAAAGTTAAAATTAGTAACATTTAATTGAAATAAAACCTTCTGAAACATTAGATGTGTCTTTACTAGGACTTTTGATCACTATATTTTTGGTCCTTGATGAATATCTCTGAAAGAGATAATCTTTTCTCAGTCTCTAGATTTACTGTGTATGGGTTTGATTGAAAAATCTGTTTTTTTACCAAGTATTGATTTCCACTCACCTGCTTTTAATTTCAATCATCTCAAGTTAAAACATTAGTATGGTGTTGTATAAAATGTACAAACTTGTCTAAAAACATGCCACCTTTACTTATTTTATGTAAATCATGGGCTACATTTTTATTTCAAATTTCAATATTAGTAGTTTAAAGAACAAAACAAAGGGTACTCAAACACGCAAGTATAAATAATAAATCGAGACATATTATTAAACAGTTGTATATAAAGAAGAACAGCAGGTTGTTTGTAAAATAATGCTGCAAAACCTGTGAAAAAAATATCCACGGAACAAAAATCGCTAAATGAGCTACTTTTGAATCATTTTAATATTACATTTAAAAGATCTACATAATACAATCTTACAACACTCAATACAACGCAAAAAATGACAGTATCGACGGAAATTGCATTTATACAATTCTGAATAATCCTCTTACCGAACAGACATCTTCCGTCTCCTCTCGCCCTGCAGAAGTGAAACCGTGATGTCAGCTGACAGATTTCAAAGACGAATCACATGACCACTTGAGTCACGTGATTCACGAAAATGTAGTTTATTCAGTACTCTTATGACATTATGTGCAAAAATTAATAAAGTTATTGTCTTATAATGTTTTTATGACAATTACGCAATTTTGTGCATTTCAAAATGAAAAAAAAATCTTTAAACTACGCTCTTCTCAACAAACATTCATTAAACTACAAAATACACACCGGAAGTCAACAATGACATAAGTCCGAATCGTTTCTGTGAATCGATTCTTTTGAACAGCAGATTGTGATTTGGTTCTTCCACGTTATGCACCACATTCAATGTTCTGTTTTCATATTATTTTAATAAACAATTAATATGTATAAATTAAGTAAGTGATTTGTGCATTTCCTTGTATTCAAGCTTAGTTTATCAGAGTAATTAATTATGCTCACTTTAATTTACATCGCATAAACATTAGCTTTATCAGCTTTAAACAGATTTTTTTTTTTTTTTTTTTTACAAATAAATGTTTCCATAATTATTAGTGAGCTTTCTTGTAAAGAAATGTGTTAATAATCGTTCTCGGGCTCTTTTGGGAACAGTTTACAGGTTTGAACCGATGATTTAAAAGATCCGATTCAAAAGAACGATTCTTTTACGAGTAAGGAGTACGTATTTTTCGGTCACGTGACAGCGGTGCTGGACTGACAGTGAGCTACAGTTTCAAAGTACAAAGAAGATTGTGTAATTTAAGTGCAATATATTGAGATGTGTGAGCAAGTAAGACATCAGTCTTCAGACAGATCTGTTTTGTAAGCGTCATTTCATTTTTTTTAAACGTGCACGATCAGAACTCGTCTGTTTTGTGAACCAAGATCAGGTAAGACTTTCATACAGCACTGCAGAAATCTGAAAGTAGAGGATAGTCATTTGTTATCTACACTGTCTTGCTTGTTATCTTATTTCTAGCCATAAACCGAGCTGTTTTATGCTATCAGTAATTTGCACCAGTGTTGTTGCATAATCAAAAACCGCTTTGGATGTGTTATCCTAAACAATGCCTTCAACCTGTCACTTGAGTTTTGTTGTTGTTTACGACGTGTCACAATCGAGAAACAACACAGAAGGAACCTTAAAATACAAACTTGTGAATACTAAAACCTAAAACTACAGTGTTTAATGGTTGAAAGTGAAATGATAGATATATTTTTACTTAAAAATGTTGTTTTCAGTTTAATATGTGTAATTAACAGTAAAAGTCGAGTCTGCGGCTGTTTTATGCAAAATGATCGCAGCCTTTGTGGAGTAATATATTGATTAAGACTGATTCTTAAAACATTCGTCCACCAACTGTATAAAATACTTTTAAATGGATGTTATGAGGAATATGAATATAGAATATGTTTAACTCAACTATCCCCATTCAATTGAACTTGGTCATCATTATATCAAATTCATGGCGTTTATTGTCTTCTCATACATCTAAAAAGTGTGTACACATGAATTGTTCAGTCATTCATATACAAATAAATGGACTAAAATATTATTTTATTAATGAAATTCTTGTTTATCAAAAGCTACACTTAATAATGTCAACACTGCCAGACATTTATTAACATGTAATAAACCAGTCAATATCTGGGTCAGCTGTTACTCCTTATCACATCAGTGATTGCAGGTAGCCTACTACGTTTTATAGATTTTCAATATTTTAAATATGCATGATAAAATATCCTTCATCACAACAATGACAGGTCAACACTGTCATTCAATTTCTAAGGAAATGATTTGAACTTTGTTAGAGGATTTTACTTCCCTGAAGCAAATTGAATTAGCATTTGGCGTCAACAGAAAAACAAAATGGCTACTACACAACTCCATTATGTTTTGTGAAAGAAATGCCTAAAATTGTCAATGCTGTCAGATGTGAACCCAATCAGATTTTCTTAAATCTGAATAAAAATAAATAAATAAAAAACAACAACACTTAAATGTCAATGGAACAATTGAACAAACGTTGACATTTCCAATCACTGTTTGTTGTGACAGTTTTAATACAGTAATTGGCGGTCAATGAGCTTGATAGTTAAAATGACTTCCACTTCAACTGATTAGCATTGCCACTTCTGTCAGACACACACACACACACACACACACACACACACACACACACACACGCACACACAGCTGAAGTCAGAATTATTAGCCCCCCTGAATTGTTAGCACCCCTATTTATTTTTTTTCTCCAATTTCTGTTTAACGGAGAGCAGATTTTTTCAGCACATTTATAAACATAATAGTTTTAATAACTCATTTCTAATAACTGATTTATTTTATCTTTGCCATGATGACAGTAAATAATATTTGACTAGATATTTTTCAAGACGCTTCTATACAGCTTAAAGTGACATTTAAAGGCTTAACTAGGTTAATTAGGTTAACTAGGCAAGTTAGGGTAATTAGGCAAGTTATTGTATAATGATGGTTTGTTCTGTAGACTGTTGAAAAAATAGTTCAAAAGGGCTAATAATTTTGACCTTAAATAAGATTTAAAAAAAATAAAAACTACTTTTTTATTTTAGCCGAAATAAAACAAATAAGACTTTCTCCAGAAGAAAAATATTATCAGACATACTGTGAAAATTTCCTTGCTCTGCTAAACATAATTTGGGAAATAATTAAAAAGTAAAAAAAAAATTCAAAGGGGGGCAATAATTCTGACTTCAACTGTTTGCGTCAACTCTTTTGTTTCAGTTTGGTATTTTATGTATGACATTTAGAGCAAATATTTGTGTAGATGATTATGTAGGTCTGTAGATAATACAATTGATTTAGTTAAAAGTTGCTTCATGTTTTGTGCAGTGGCGCCCCCAGAAAATTTTCTTAGGGGTGGCCAGTTGAGGCCACACCAAATCTTGGGGTGGCACACAAAAAATAATGAATTCAATGGAATATGATATTGTTGTTTCAGGTAAATAAAATAATGTGGTTTTAATTCATTTAATTAGTTACTCTTGAAATATTGCAATTTATTCCTTGAAATAATTCAGCAAGTACATGTGCAAATCAAATAAAAATCAATGTTTAGTTTAAAAACACTTTTCATACATATAAATAACTTTTCTGTTATTTTTCCCTTCTTTTTATTGTACAGCACATGCCATGTCTAAAATAAATGAAGATTAATGAATGAATTAATAAAACAAACAAATGAACAAACTGAACAAAAGGCATTATTTTATACACACACTCACTATACAGAACCTAATAATATAATTTATCCATAATACTTTCCGAGTCACAATCATATTAATACAGCTTCTTCTATTGATGTACCTAAATATAAAATTGCCATTGCTCTCTTTTGAAGGTGTGTGCGATTGGGGAGGGGGAGTGAATCAGCTACTTCAGTGGCACCAATCAGTCCACAATAATTTAGTGGCTGCTATTTATTTATTTATTGAAATATTGTGAATTTACGTAACTACATTTAAATTAATAATATCCACAGCAAAATCATATTGGGGTGGCCAGAGTTTACACAGGGGGTGGACCAGGGCGCCCCTGGTTATGTGACATTTTAAAAACAATCCAAAAAATGTCATTTAATTTATATTTTATTTAAAATGTAGATTTTTATTAGGTTTAATTTATTAGCTTTTAAATAAATTAGTTGATTTAATAAAGGTTAAAAATTCTAAAAAAATAGTAGTAATGAAGAATGGCTTTAAATGTTTAATGTACTGCATAAACAAATGTCAAAACTAATTCAGACCCTGAAAATACCCTGTGCATTCCCTATAAATTTGCATTTAAACAACATTATTAAAATGTCATGGTTTTCAGACTTAACAAGACATCTTAAAGTGATTTAAATTCACCTTAGTTATACCTACAGAAACCCTGGTGCCTTTAAAATGACTGAAATACAGCATGTGATATTAAAACTTGCTAAATCTTTCACTGTTCAACTGACTTCTGATTTTCTGATATCCCTGAATAATCCATAAATCAATTATGTAACAGAATCTTTATTATAGATCGAGTGCTTCTTAAATCAACTCTCCTCTCAACATCATCAAATCATGTTTCATTTCTCTGAGATTCCACTCCTAAATACAGCTTTCCTAAGTAAATTTATGTGCTTGAAACTCCTCAATCCACTTGAAACTCCTCAGTCCACTTGAAATTTCTCAATCCACTTGAAAAGTGCATTATTTATCCTGTAATCCTACATGTCCACTTCTGCCTTTCACTGCTGTATGTCCTTTCTTCCATCTGTCTCTGTTTTCCTCTGTCTTAATTAGATGAGATTTCTGTCTGCCCCTCAGCTCACTTTGAGGAGACTCAATGCCATGTTCTCCGCAGGCCCCGTCAGATACTTCGCCAGGATGAGACTAGTCCAGTTCTGCCATAAAGGCGCCGAGGGGTTTGTGCGGGTCGGGGTGGAGCAGGATGAAGGTCAGGGGATCGTTGATCTGAAAGCTTTTGACCCCTCCATGCCTTCCACTATGAGGGAGTTTCTGGAATTGGGGCTAAAGGGAATGGACTGTGCTAAGAGGTAAAAAATTTTAGGGCTTTTAATGAACAATCCTTTTTTTGGTTACAGGTTAATCCTTAATGTTTGGTTAACGAGGGCTAGCTGTCATTCAAAAAATATTCAAAATAAACAACCGTAAATTTTGGGGGTAAAGTATTTGCCCTGTGTGCTATTCTGCTACGCCGCTGAAGAGTAGAGGGTGTTTGGAGCACCAACCAGTACAGAATAATGATGCGTGTCGATTGAAATTATGTAAAAGTCACATGAATTCCAACATGACCGTTCACACTGCAGTCAGATGGCAAAACATCATATCTGTATCTGATTTAATACCACATGTAAAAGAGGTACAAATCAGAATTGAAAAGATCAGATCCCATGTGGTTTGGGCTGCTCACACTGTCATGACAAAAACAAACATAAGTCACATGTAGGCAAAAAAATCTGATTCGGGCCACATTTACAGGCAGTGTAAACGTAGTCTTTGATGGTGAATAGTGTAAAGGCGCAGTCACACTAGAGTTTGAGCTTGCGAAATTCTGTCTTATGGTGATTAGGCATGTGACGATAACCGTCTTCAAGGGATACCGCGGTTTGAAAAAGTCAAGGTTTTAAAACCACCAAAATGTTCTGCTATACCGAAGGTTTGTGTAACATTTTTTTATTTCTTTTTTTTAGGACAACAGTATCTCCATCAGAAAAAAAAAAAAAAAAAAAAATATATATACATATACATATACATATACATATATATACATATATATATACATATACATACATATACATATATATATACATATACATATACATACATATACATATACATATACATACATATACATATACATATATATACATATACATATACATATATATATACATATACATACATATACATATATATATACATATACATATACACATATACATACATATACATATATATATACATATACATATACATACATATACATATACATATACATATATATATATACATACATATACATACATATACATATATATATACATATACATATACACATATACATACATATACATATATATATACATATACATATACATACATATACATATACATATACATATATATATATACATATACATATATATATATATATATATATATATATATATATATATATATATATATATATATATATATATATATATATACATATACATATATATACATATACATATACATATATATACATATACATATATATACATATACATATACATATATATACATATACATATATATATATATATATATATATATATATATACATATATATATATATATACATATACATATACATATATATATATATATACATATACATATACATATATATATATATATATATATATATATACATATACATATATATACATATATATACATATATATATATATATATATATATATATATATATATATATATATATATATATATATACAAAGATGCCATTTTAAATTGTAGAGAAATCTGCTTTTGACACGAATGAAGATAGCAGAAGTCAATGATTCATTTGAGTTATTTAGCCTGACATGTTTACTGCTCAAAAATATTTAAAATGTTTCTCAACATAAAATATTTTGTTCAAAGGGGAAAAAGTTTGAGTTTTTTCAGGGTGTCCGCATGGTCTTTAAGTCTTAAAATGTCTTAAATTTCAAAAACTAAGTTTAAGCCCTTAAAAAGTATTAAATTCACTGAAATATGATGTTGTGGGGGGTCTTAAATGCTTTTAAACAGGTCTTAATTTTCACTAATTGTCCATGTAAAGCTATAGCCTATGGCCAATCGGTACAACCAACAAAAGAGCTACCAGCCAGCAAAGGATTCTGCTGGGTCCTAAAACATTCTTTGAACTCCCCCTACCCCTACCCCCACAATTTGTGATGAAACGGCAGTCAAAATGGAACAAGGGAGCTCATGTACAGGACAACAAATTACAAATACTGGACCTTCGACAGTGGGCGGTGCGCCGTTCCAACCACATAAACCCTACCTGGCTACAACAAAATAAAAAATCTAATAAGTAATTTGGGTTAAATAGAATAAATGATAAATAAATAGAACAGAATTGATTGTAGAGTTGATTTTAATTTTTATATTTGAAGCTTTACATGGACTTGCCCCAGTTCCAAACTGTTAAGTCTTGATTTTCCTCAGAGATCTCTGAGATCTTCAGCCCAGCTGTTACTTTAATTAATGTCCCAAAATCTGGTTTGAAAACAAAAAGAGATAGATCTTTTTCAGTTCATTCTCTAAAACACACTACCTTTAACAATTAGAGCTTCTCCTACATTAGGCATCTTTAAAGCATCAGTTAAAACTTACCCTTTTCTCACAGGCGAAATTATACATTTTAGTTGCTTTTATTACTCCAATTTACTGCACACAATACTTGTCAAGATTCTGCTTACTATGTTTGCATTTTAATCTGTCTGTGAAGCCCTTTGGTCAGCATTCACACTGTATTAAGATGTTTTATAAAAAAAAATTTGACCTTGACTGTGATGACTATGTTTTCATTTCTGAATTAAAATTCATTTTGGGAGCTTAACATTTCGTTTTTGTTGGGCATGAAGTCTGTCATACAGCAGTCCTGATCTTACAATGAAATCTTTATATGGCTACATATAATAATTCTGTGTACACAATGAGTTAAATATAATTCATATAAAATAATCATCAGTTAAAATAACAAAACGTACAAATTAAAGAGGATATACAATTAAAAATGCATATGTAAAAGTCCACTTGATATCAAATTATTTCTCCTGTTTATTTTTTTTTTTTATATTTTTCAAATACAGTGCATCTGGAAAATATTCATAGCACTTCACTTTTCCCAAATTTTTTTTGTGTTACAACCTTATTACAAAATAGATTAAAATCATTTCTTTCCTCAATATTCTACACACAATACCCCATAATCACAATGTGAAAAAAAGATTTTTTTGAAATTGTTGCAAATTGGTTAAAATAAAATTAAATTAAAAATTAAATTAAAAAAAATAAAAAGGATGAAAAATGATGTTCATAAGTATTGACAGCCGTTGCTCAATACTTTATTGATGCACCTTTGGCAGGAATTACATCTTTTTGAATATAATGCCACAAGCTTGGCACAGCTGTCTTTGGAATTTTTGCCCATTCCTCTTTGCAGTACCTCTCAAGCTCTATCAGGTTGGATGAAAGAGTTCAATTTTAGTCTCATCAGACCCGAGAATTTTGTTTCTTGTGGTCTGAGAGTCCTTCAGATGCCTTTTGCTAAATTCCAGGCGGGGAGTGTCTTCCGTTTGACCACTCTACCATACAGGCCTGATTGGTGGATTGCTGCACAGATGGTTGTCCTTCTGTAAGGTTCTCCTCTCGCCACAAAAGAACGCTGGAGCTCAGACAGAGTGATCATCAGGTTTTTGATCACCTCCCTGACTAAGGCCCTTCTTCCTTGATCACTCAGCTTAGATGGCCAGCCAAATCTAGGAAGAGTCCTGGTGGTTCCAAACATCTTCCACTTACAGATGATGGAGGCCACTGTACTCATAGGAACTTTCAGAGCAGCAGAAATTTTTCTGTTCTGTCTTGGAGGTCTACAGACAGTTCCTTTGTCTTCATGCTTGGTTTGTGCTTTGACATGCACAGTCAACCCTGGGACCTTATATAGACAGCTGTATGCCTTTTCAAATCATGTCCAATCAACTGAATTTACCACAGGTGAACTCCAATTAAGCTGCTGAAACATCTCAAGAATGATCAGTGGAAACAGAATGTACCTAAGCTCAATTTAGAGCTTCACGGCAAAGGCTGTGAATACTTATGTGCATATGAAGTCTTTTATTTTTTTATAAATTTGCAACAATTTCAAAAAATCTTTTTTTTCACATTGTCATTATGGGGTATTGTGTGTAGAATTGAGGAAATAAAAGAATTTAATTTAAAACATTTTGGATAAGGCTGTAACATAAAAATGTGGAAAAAGTGAAGCGCTATAAATACTTTCCAGATGCACTGTATCTCCATAAGTGATACAATGTTGTTTCTTTTGGGGAAAGTCTTATTTAATTAAAGCCTATTATTAGCCCAGAAAAGCACTACATGAATGTAATAAATTAATATTAATGGTATTATTAACGGTATTATTAATAAATATTAATAAACGGTAGTATTAAAGTTACAGCAAAGAGCATAGAATCACCAAGAGGCGACACTCAAGTGCGATTTGGTAAACAGCCACTAGATAGTGTGGCGGCCATTAGTCTGCAAAATAAACTATTAAAAGTGCTGATGATTGTGATAGTAAGTGTTGTATTGTCGTCTTTCAGGTTGTATTTCAGCTTTAATGCGCTTTTTAAATGAATAAATAAAAAACAAAGCAGCTGCTTGCCATCATGACAGCAATAAGATCCAATGGACAGCCGATCGCTTTCACTCCAAAATGGCGGAATCACAGGGCTATCGAATCAAATTAATCATTTAGTGCAATCAAAGTCCATTTTAAGGCAAGTCATTTTACTCGGCGGCCATCTTTGAAACGCCTCTCAGGCAGTACGCTCGGGCATTTTGTTTGAATGGGGAAACATCAAGTTCTCCAATACTACTTGCCAGGCTTAAAATTGAAATTCATATGAGGAATCACCAATGAATTGAAATAACAACTGTCTATTTAGTTTAATTTCTAAACATCCAAATCACATAAAATCTGCAGAAACTCACGTCTGGTCTGAGCCCTGCTCTGGAGTATCATCAGTCTATAGTGATCGATGATTGGCTCCTGTACTAGAAGGCGGCTTTATTTGCCATATAACGATTGATGATTGGCTCCTATACTAGTAGGCGGGGCTTTATTCACCATATTCACCGTTACACTTTTCCCTATTCAAATAGATACTATAGAGTGACATGTCTTGTGTATTCTGTAGTCATTGGTACAATGCACTTACTGTATTATGTACATGCATGTTTTTACATTGTACTCATTCTTTTAACGATCTGCTTGTAATTACATCTGTAAATGCTGTTATAATTACACTATTAAACAAATATACATAACCCAACCTTAAACCTACCCATGCCACCAAACCTATCCCTAACTTTACTCGTAGCCCACTTCAAGAGCACCAGAAGTGTTGTGCAACAGTGTATGAACACAACACATTGTAATTATTTTCTGATGTATGTACATAGGAAATAAGCACTCTTAATATAAAATGGAACTTTATTAATTAATATTATCTGCTTCTCTTTGTCCCAGGGCTTTGTCCAGTGGTCAGAATGTGCTGCCGCGGTCAGACATCAGACTGCTCTCTCCGGTGACCAATCCAGAGAAAGTGGTCTGTGTTGGTATGAATTACAAAGACCACTGTCTAGAGCAAAACGCGCCCATTCCCAAAGAGCCCATCATATTCAGCAAGTTCCCTTGCTCCATCACTGGACCTGATGATGACATCATTCTGCCAGAGGAGAGTCAGGTGAGCTCTGCGGCTTATAGGGACAGTTCACGCCAAAAATTTACTCACTATTTACTCACCATCAAGTGGTTTCAAACCTTTATAAGTTTATTGTTTCTGTTGAACACAAACGAAGATACTTTGAAGAATGTTCCTGTACCCGTTGGCACCCATAGTAGATATAACACATGCTATGGAAGGCATTGGCTACATTTATCAAAATGTCTTCTTTTGTGTTTAACAGAAAAAGATAATCAGAAAAGTTTGTGACACGTGGAGGATGAATAAATGAATAAAGTTTCAGTTTTGGGTGAACTATTCCTTTTAAATGGGTAATGAACTGGCATTTTTGTATGATTTTGTACTGTTCTGTCAGGTACACCTATAATTGTCTAAAGAGTTTACATAAAAAAAAATTCATATTTTATGTGACCTACCGATGCCACTAAATACAGGCATAAAAGGCATTGCATTTGACCAGACTGCTTTAATAGTGTGAACGCTCTTGTGCTCAAATTTATTCAAACATCCAGCAGATAGCTCTCTGCAACTCTCGCATGGTCGCCCACTGAAGCGCCTGGTCAGTACTTGGATGGGAGACCACATGGTTGCTGTCGGAAGTGGTGTTAGTGAGACCAGCAGGGGCGCTCAACATGTGGGTCCTAACGCCCCAGTATATTGATGGGAACTCTATACTGCTCAGTGAGCGCCATCTTTTGGATGAGATGTTAAACCGAGGTCTTGACTTTCTGTGGTCATTAAAAATCCCAGAATGTCCTTCAAAAAGATTAGAGGTTTAACCCCGCCATCCTGGCCAAGTTTGCCCACTGGCCTTAGCTGGTGTGTGGTGTGCGGTCTGGTGCAATTTGGCTGCCGTCGCATCATCCAGGATGAGGAGGTTGCCCTCAAAAATATGTAAAGCGCTTGTAAGTGTCCAGAAAAGCGCTATATAAATGTAAGGAATTATTATTATTAATACCCACAAAAGACTTTTCAGCAGTTGTAAACTAAAACATGTCTCTATTGTATACTTATGATCTGACCGAAACACATTTTTATAGCAGGTGTGAACAGGTTATTGTGAACAGCCCCTATTATGCATTCAAAAGAGTCATATTTTGCTTTTGGAGGTCTCCAACAACAGGCTGATACGCATGAACACTTTCATTGTCTTATAATATGCATTTATTTTTACCTAATTATCCCAACAACTCCTATTTGATTCGTTCAGTGGTTAATTTGTTCCCAAATCCCTCCTTAGCATGATGCTAATCTGTGCTGATTGGTCCGATGACCCAGTCTGTTGTGATTGGTCGACTGCGCTCAGCGCGAGACAGAAAGAAACACCCACCACGGCTTATCAACAATTTTGAAGCAGTCAGAGTGCAGAGTGTATGTGTGCGCATACCTGCCAACACTCTCCCGTATTTCAGACCCATCTCCCACCAACCCTCCCATTCTGTTATTTCTCCCGGAAAACTCCTGTAATCTCAACACTAGCATATTGCTCTGTTCTTAACCATAAATAAAAACAGCCACACATTCAGTATTACTCCACACAGTGGCAAAAACTGAACTATTTTGAAACTTGACTGCCGCACATGTGTAGGACAAACTCATTTAAATCTGCAAACAAAGCAGGAAGCGTCGCGTTTTCAACATGGTTTTAGACACGATATGAGAACATAAAGAGTTAACCAGATACAGTACAAGCCACATGGAGCGGTTACAAGTATCAAAACACAATTAAATACATAATTTGCAAGCTAGAGAAAACAAGGCGGCAACCATTTTAGTCACACTTAAGTGACGCGGTGGCACAGTAGGTAGTGCTGTCGCCTCACAGCAAGAAGGTTGCTGGTTCGAGCCCAGCTGGGTCAGTTGGCATTTCTGTGTGGAGTTTGCATGTTCTCCCTGCATTCGCGTGGGTTTCCTCCGGGTTCTCCGGTTTCCCCCACAGTCCAAAGACTTGTGGTACAGGTGAATTGGGTAGGTTAAATTGTCCGTAGTGTATGAGTGTGAATGACTGTGTATGGATGTTTCCCAGAGATGGATTGCAGCTGGAAGGGCATCCGCTGCGTAAAACATATACTGGATAAATTGGCGGTTCATTCCGTAGCGGCGACCCCAGATTAATAAAGGGATTAAGCCGAAAAGAAAATGAATGAATGGAAGTTACTTACACTTGTGGAATGGAGGAAGGAACTGATCCATGAACTGTATGTTGTAAAGTTCCTGTCAAGTCTCATACATCAATAGTCTTTTCTGATCCTTCCTTTAACAAAAGGATGACGATTGCCTTGTTATAAGTGTGTAGATTGAAGCACTCGTCAGAAAAATAACAGGAACACAGCACAAAGCTGGGGCTATAATGCTGAAATATTTTTGCAAAAATAAACTTCAACCACTGACTCTTCACAGCGTCATCTTTGGGCAGGGAAAAAAACACTAACTTCCCCTCACACTTCAGAGCACAGCGTCTTCGCAACATGATTCAACCAGGATCTGCTACAGTGTTTGTCTTCCTCTTTCTACAGTGCTTGTGGCCAGGCCCGGGGGTTTCAATTTTCTCGGGTTTGCGCATGTAACGAAGGGGCAGGGCTTGAGTTCCATATCGACGTCACGCCTACACAGCTAAAGACTCGTAACCCCATGATTCATTCGAACCACTGAGTCTACTCTTTTATAGATGAATCAATAGTTTTAAACACGGTACACTTTCTGATTTAAGCCTCAGCTGGATATTTCACTTCACCCGTGTTACACACTGCGTGGAAGGTCATTTTCAAAAACCCATAATTGGAGCTCTTTAAAACAAACCGGAATCACTTTAATTCAGCAATACAGCAGAATAACTGACTCTCATATTATTAGATGAAATTCCTCACATATTTTATATTTGTTGTTAGTCATATTTAACTATGATAACTATTGACCAATTTGTGAATTGTTTAACATTGTGATGGCTCATCATTTACAGGAAGTGGACTGGGAGGTGGAACTCGCCTTTGTGATTGGACGGAAAGGGAAGCATATAAAGGTAGGAAAAGATTGACTTGTTTTGTAAGTATTTCCATCTGTTGACAAATATATCTTAAAATGGAAGTGTTCAGTTAATTTATTGAACGGCTCATAGCTACTAGATTAAATTCAAAAAGAAGAGCAAGTTATATATGACACAATATTATCTAAAATGATGTTTAACAGATCACTTCACTTCATATATTTCCTTTCAGCTATACCTAGATAATGCAGTCAAATTCAATATCTGTTCAAATGTACATTCTGTTTCTGTCTCATTTTTTTATTTATTAAAATACACTTTAAAAACAGATGTACTCCAATAATAATACCCATTTTTGCTAACCATCATACTCTATTTGTAAGTAACTGGGGGAAATGGATTAAGATTTTAGCAGTTATAATAATGCATTTGCTCATAACAATATTCTACAATCTCTTTGAGAATTATATACTGTATGGTAAACATGTTTCAATTGTTCAAGAAGAACCCCTAAAATGTATATATTGCAATAGGAACCAAACTGTAAGACATATTTTTGTGGAATGACATATTTTTTATGTTATCAGACAACAATTTTTATCTGGAGAGACCTTAAATGAAATATTTTTAAATGTGAATTCTTCTAAAATTGTAGAATTTATATCAAAAGGAAACCTTAAAAAACATGTTTTAGATTTTTATCTTCTATATTATCGTCATTATGATTATTTATGTATTTTACCTTGTATATTATTTAATGCTGTTGGTGACTTTTAATTGTTAGAATATTTTTATAATTATAGGAAAGTGGTATTTATAAAATGTGGTAAACTTGATCTGTTTTTTTTTGCCATGACATAGCCATAGAAGCTGAAATGGCAATAAAATTAAAACTCTCTCTTCAATTGTTCAATTCAAGTGAAGGTTTATTACTTTATAACTGGCATATTTAAATGATAGTTGTGTTGAGGAATGGTTTTAAAGCTGTCCAGTTAATTACATTAAAAGGAAAAAAACATCTTTAAACTTTTTGTAATAGATGTATATATATATATATATATATATATATATATATATATATATATATATATATATATATATATATATATATATATATATATATATATATATATATATATTTTTTTTTTTTTAGCATTTAAAGGGATAGTTCACCTTCAAAAATCCTCATTATGTCACTCTCCATCAGCACATACAATTTTCATTCCCTTTTCCTTTTTTCTTGATCAATAAAAGCATGTCGAAAGTTACCAAAAGTCAAAAAAGAGGTAAAAAATAAACAAATTACAATAAAAAATGTTATAGGCAAAACAGAATTAATAGCTATGACAGAGGCTAAATAATTACAGTAATATTACTCTAAACCCAAAGCCTCAGCTTTGTGACAATCTGGACAGTTCAGCATTCTTCAGACAGGAGAATTGGTGGTTTAAAAGACCTCAATTGTCCTATTTTGACTGCTATGCCATCATAAACTGTCGAGATAACCCATTGAAGGTTTTAAGACCACGCAAAATATGACATAAGTGAAGTCAACTTTCGCTATTGACCTGCTGTTGTTAAATAGAAAAAACATTTTACAAGTAGCCTAACTTTCATTCTTATTCTTGAGAGAAACAGTTGACCAATGAAAAGGTCCAACGCCGCAAAAGCAGCCCATATTAAAAGTTCATTTTAATATTAGTCAGGCTGTTGTTATATATGAATTTAAGATTCATTATTTTTATTATGTTTAAATTTATTTTATTCAAATGGCCAAATTCCGACTAAGGAAAGCTGAATGTGCTGGCCAGTTTGTTATTTGTCTAAAAAAAATGAAAATAGGCTACATTTTTTTCTAATGATATATGATGTAATATCTTTATATTTTAAAAATAAGTTGTTTTTTTTCATATTTCTTTATTTATACTATTTTTGGTTCATCAAAAATTGACCATCCAACAAGCTAATCCAGCTAAAATAGTGCTTAAAATGTCACTAAATGGAGTATTTAAACCTCATAATTAAATAGAAAATGAGTTGAATGACTGCAAAAAAAGTTCTTGAGAAGAAGGAACCACCCCTTTATAACCAGGCTGGCTACAAGCCTGATTTTGAGGACATAAATATATGGCTCAACCTAATGTCTGTAATATCAATGTGTCTGTTTGTCTCAGGAAGAAGAAGCCCTATCCTATATTGCAGGTTTCACTGTAGCGAATGATGTGAGTGCGCGTGATTGGCAGATGAAGCGCAATGGAAAGCAGTGGCTGCTGGGAAAAACATTTGACACGTTTTGTCCGCTCGGCCCAGCGCTGGTTACTACTGATTCACTGAAAGGTACTAAAATCAAATACAGATATGAAAATGTAAATATAGTATGACAGACATAATAACTGATCTATTATATATATATATATATATATATATATATATATATATATATATATATATATATATATATATATATATATATATATATATATATATATAATATTTAAATCTATCTTGACCCGCCCGAAGGGCTAGTCGGAGTACATATTTCAATGCCTTTATGTTCACTCAAAAATTTGATAATTATGTATGTACTGTGCTGCTGATACGGCAGCAATGAATCCATTTTTCTACTTGAGAAAAGCCAAATATAAACAATTACCACTCAAATAACGTGGCACTGAAGCACACAAACACCCATCACTCACTCAGACACCGCACTGACACAAAGATTCTGATACAGAAATAGCCTGAGCTAAGTTTTAGTAATCATATGTGTTATATTTAAAGTCACTTTTACGTGTCTATAGCAGCATAAGCTGAACATCCGGATTTGTTCCGTTAGCTATCAGTCAGTCAGACAGTAAATAAATAACCATTCAATTACGTGCGAGTGTGCGCGTCTCCATGAAAAGCGCGTGCCGGAGCACGTGCAGATCAGACACACGTGGTTATAAATGATAGTATACAGTTAATGAGAGTTAAAGTTAATTATTTCTGTCTACTTTTCGCTATTATTCAACAGGATTGGTATTAATAATTATCAGTCAGCTTGTGCAAGGAAATGTCCGTTTATTTTATTTACATTGCACTTAGTGCACTACTTATACTTATATATATATATATATATATATATACACACACACAGTTGAAGTCAGAATTATTGGCCCCCCCTTTGAATTTTTTCTCTTTTTTAAATATTTATTTAATTAAATATTAAAATAAATGATGTTTAACAGAGCAAAGAAATTATTAGCCCCTTTAAGCCATATTTTTGATAGTCTACAGAACAAACCATCATTATACAATAACTTGCCTAATTACCCTAATCTGCCTAGTTAACCTAGTTAAGCCTTTAAATGTCACTTTAAGCTGTACAGAAGTGTCTTGAAAAATATCTAGTCAAATATTATTTACTGTCATCATGGCAAAGATCAAATAAATCAGTTATTCGAAAAGAATTATTAAAACTATTATGTGCAGAAATCTGTTCAAAATTTTTTTCTCTCCGTTAAACAAAAACTAGGGAAAAAATAAACAGGGGGGCTAATAATTCTGACTTAAACTCTATGTATGTATGTATGTATGTATGTATGTATGTATGTATGTATATGTAGAGTGCTTGCCGAGGGCTACCAGGGATTTTCAAATTTAGCGAGTTCGATTTAAGCTTAAAACTGGAATATCAAAGAATTCCTGTTAAACTGGCGCATTTTCAAACTTATGTGCATCTTATGGCGTTTTCATTAATCATTTTTTAAAATACGATATTCCAAAATGCACATAGAAATAGGTGGATGGAAATAGTTACAGTATTGCTTCCATCTGAAACTGTCAGGTGGTGCCACTATTGATTAGTTTTCTCTTGACCACACCATTAGGGGAAACATATTCCTGCCGGGCAAAATATTAACATCTCCCACTGACCGCCAAGTCATGAGCTGAGTGATTTCTTTTTTAGAAATAAATGTGCAGTATGATATGTTGTTTCTAACCAATGTGAGAAATGCCTGGGCTGTTCTTCTGCAGAATTCCTTATAGAAAGAACTGCCAGAAAAGAGAAATGTATGGATTTGTGCTGAATGGTAGCATCACTGACCCGTAAAAATCAATGATACCTGTAACTATAGTACATTTGTAAGCTTTTTATACAGTTTGTTTTCGATTTTTTTATTTTTTATTTAATGGCTGCAGGTGCAGTATATGGATCACAAGTGCCCACAATTTACAGTTTGTGATCATATCTTTGTTTTACTCTGTTGATTTGTGATCCAAATATTCAGTAGCTTGATACAGATGGGAAAATGGAAGGTTTGTGCTGCGATTCTATGAAAATCCCAGTGTAGCTGCTATTACTGTCCATTGTTTTTTTGCTCACCAGGTCTCTGCACAGTTCACTTGAATGAAAACTATCAATTGGACACTCAGTAAATTAAGCTTTGTAGATTTCTAATGATCTCGAAGACACTGAAGTCACTAAAAGCCCCTTTAACACATACAGTGCCCATCCCTGCACTAAGGCAAATTTTAGTCCACTTGAATGGTCCTCAACAAGTTAGAGGTCCTTCTGTGTCCAAAATGTATCAAATATATAATTGGACAAAGGTTGCACATTGTCAGCTGTCATATAGATGCGTCCCAAATCGCACGCTATGCACTTTTTTTTTTACACCATTTTGTAGTATAAATAGTCCAAGTAGGCCATTCACACTGAAAATGATAAAACATGTTCCCTTTAAATACCCAGATGATGTATTTTTACAAACAGTAAAATGAAGTGTGGAATGTTGAACACTTCATGCACTCAATGGTCAAAGCTTTGCTTTCGTAGCGGAAGGGGAGGAGCTACTTTTTGCAATTTTCAATTTTAAATCGAAGCAACTTAAATCCAAATCAATCATATCTTAGTGATCATTAAAACTGTCAATGAAACATATCAGGCAGAATTGTTCAATTCAATTATATACTGCAAATAAAATGCTGTACCAAACAGAAATTATAATATATAACAGCAAAAACTAAAAGTCCAATAAAGCCAGGTGTTACACATTTAAAATACTATAGTAATTTATAGTAAAGGGAAATATTTAGCAATGAGCATTATATTGTGTGTGTGTGTATGTGTATGTATGTGTATGTATGTATATATATATATATATATATATATATATATATATATATATATATATATATATTTACAACTATTCATTAATGAATTACAATACATAATGGAGTATCATTAGTAACTATCATGAACTAATAGTAATTACCATATTATACTTTAGTCTTTACTACAGTGAACCATATATATAGACCACCTCTCCCTCAGTCATCTTTTCATCAAGGAAACTTCTTGTGTTAGCCCTGGTTGGCGACATCCCCGAGCAGAGCGAGAGGAGGCAGTAACGCACTAAAAAGTTTGTTGTCGATCACAGTAAAACAGGTAGAAGAAGAAATTGTCATTCTCGCCGTCTTATGGCTTTACTTTCATTGGCTAGACACCGGCCTCACAGCTCTGTGAATGCCGGTGCTGTCAATTATTGATCCGCAGTCGGTAAATGTATCTCGTGTGGGTGCAACTGCGCTGCTTAACTAATAAAATAGCTTCGCTACTGAATAGTTATTTGATTTAGAAAGTAGCGAAGCTACCGCCACGCTACTGAGAAATGTAGTTAATAGCAGAATTGCACCACTTTAATAAATGGCCTTAGCAGAAGGCATCATGTTTATCAAAAACAGGCAAAGCAACAGATTATTATTATTCAACATATCAGATTTTTAAAGAAAGTTTTAATGTAACCCCATTTGAAATCTTTAACATTTTCATAATAACTGTAATTTAGTTACACATTTCTTATCAGTAACTGTAACAAACTACTGTTACATTTATTTTGTAATTAAATTATGTAACACCATTACATGTAACTAGTTACTCCCTAACACTGTTACAAGTACTGTTTGGTAGTTTTGTCGTTTATGTCACTAATTTGACAATCATTAAACGTAGACAGGCAAAATTTTTATTTCTGATTAGTTATGTTGCATCAAAAATCACATACCTTCCTACTATATAGTATTTGAAAAAGTATGTAAGGCAATTTATGTGTCTGAATTCATAGTATTCAAAAAAATTGTGGTTGAGCAGTACCTGGATTTTAAATGAATACAAGTGAAAGTAATCTAATCAATGGTGTTTGTTAAACAGATGTTCATAAGCTGGGCATCCGCTGTCTGGTGAACGGAGCCACAGTTCAGGACAGCAACACCAATCAAATGATCTTCCAGACGGAGAAGCTGGTGGCCTGGGTCTCACAGTAAGCAAAATCACTGCTTTCTCTCTATCTGTCTATCTCTCTCTCTCTCTCTCTCTCTATCTGTCTATCTATCTGTCTATCTTTATATCTATCTATCTATCTATCTATCTATCTATCTATCTATCTATCTATCTATCTATCTATCTATCTATCTATCTATCTATCTATCTATCTATCTATCTATCTATCTATCTATCTATCTATCTATCTATCTATCGTTTCCTTTTTACAAGAAATGTCATCCTGAAAAAAACATTTTCACTTGCGTTTTTACATTTTTTTTTTTTTATTAATAAATTAAATAATTATTTTTTTAAATTTTAATTATAATATTTAAAATCTATTATTATTATTATTATAATCAGGGTTGGGGAAAGTTACTTACTGCCCAAACTGCCAAAGTTGGTCCCTGATAACCTTTAATTTGGCCCGCCATTCCATCACAACAGACGGAGACTGATAGGGATGGGTTAGAGATTGACGTTTCTACTTTAATGTAACTCTTTGTTTTGTTTGTTTTATTGTTAAAAGCTAACTGAAATTAAATGTTTAAATTAAACGGTGTAAAATAGGGCTGCACAATATATCCTTTTAGCATTGATATCGCAATGTGTGTATACACAATAGTCACAGCGCATAGATATGCGACTTTCAGTTGACTTTGCAGCGTCATATTTACATTTACATATTCAAAAACATAATTCATGCACGATTTATTTCACATTATCTTTGAATTGTTGCATTTATCTATGATTTTAGTTTGTTTATTACATGTTATGCATGATTCATTACCCTTCAGAATCATCCCAATCGATCCATTTGATAACACTTTAGAGGCCAGTTCTCATTATTATTTTGCTAGCATGCGTACTATTGAGATGCTTATTAGTACTTACTGTATAAAGCCTATATTCTGTATAATCTTATTCTACATTCGTAATCCTACCCAATACCTAAACTACCTTAATATCTTCTAATAAGGAGTAAATTAGGAGTTGATTGAAGCAAAAGTCAAAATGGTTTGCTAAGAGCGAGAATTGAACCTTAAAGAATCAAAACATCACATTGTCAGGTTTGTCCAGTATTGTGCAGCCCTAGTGTAAACTAATCTGATTTTGTGTAAATGTACATACTGTCACCAGACAATGCAAAGACTTTGGTGAGCAAATCAAGTCAAAGGCAGATTCTGCTTGACTAGTGTATAGACGAATTACCAACCAACGTCACACAGGTTCCCGGTTGCAATAGCAACATGTCATGTTGTGCGGTAGGATGCCAAATTCGTTTAACTTATCATACACCACACTGCTTTTAATGCCAACTGCAGACGTCTTTGGCTAAAAGGGAGCTTAACGAATTGACGACCTAATTAGAAAATGCTTGACTCAGCAGTTCTCATTTCATATCAGGTAAGTTCACGTTATGCTGAAATCATACACATTACTCGATTTGATTGCAGCAATTATTTCAGCAAAAACAATTAAGTATGGTTAAATTGCGGACACTGAATGAAACGTGAAAATGTAAATTATTAAGGTAAAGTTGGTTTTATATTCACACATTCATTCAGAGACTTGTGACACACTCGCTAATGTTATATTGTTTACTACGGCACTTTGAATATTCGGTCTGAAATAACCTGCAAGTGTGACTTGAAAACCACATTAACACTGTTTATTTGACTGTACACAATGTTGTGCTTTGATAGTCATTGGCTGCTAATATGATTTTGCTATTTAGAGTTTGCAAATAATACTTTTATGAAATTATATTATTAAGGAGAAAGTCTGAATGTGTGAATATAAAACCAACTTTACCTTTATGTGTAACTTCACATACCCTGCTGTACAGGTGTAGTTCGCTGTCAGAATGCAGTTGTTTTGCTCGTTGATGATTACCTAGGCCTTGTATAGCTCCGTCTTTTTTCCTTGTCTTTGGCTTGGAAGAACCTCGGTTTTTAGCACTATAAAGTTTTGAATCTGGTAATCCTGGAGCATTATTTCTTGCACGTGACCACACAAAACAACGTTGTTGGCATTTAAAGACTTGTAGATCTTTAACTTTTATCTTGTTAAAATACTTGGAGCTTCAATGAGATAGCATATTTGAGGGTTGGATGCTTGGCCATTTCGTCTCATACAATATCCATTGGGAGGGTGCTTTCGCAAATGGACCTGTCAGGCGAACGCCGCTCACTTTAACGTTAATTAACACTGAATAACTGTGCTCATCACTGAGTGACAAGCTGTTATAATACGCTGAAAGCATTATTTAAATTATATATATATATATATATATATATATATATATATATATATATATATATATGATATGTAATCAATATACCTTATTTCTAAGACAACAACAAACTCTGTATCGCATCGGATGTCATTCCCTCGCTGTAATGCTAGCGCTCCCGGTTTTTCTGCCACCTCACTGAGCGCGCATCCTGAATGTTTACAAACATGGTAACTCGTCTATTCAGCATTGAACTCCGCTGTGTTATGAGATTTGTTTTTTGCAATAAGTTATAATTTAAAAAGTTATACTGCATTAAATAATCCAATTTAAAGTAATGCTTTCTATTTATTTAGAAATATTATAAAATCAATTAGCAAATTAACCATGGCAACTTTAATGTAATATTCATTCATTCATTCATTTTCGGCTTAGTCCCTTTATTATTCTGGGGTCGCCACAGCGGAATGAACCGCCAACTTATCCAGCTCATGTTTTATACAGCGGATGCCCTTCCAGCTGCAACCCATTTCTGGGAAACATCCATACACTCTCATTCACACACATACACTACGGACAATTTAGCCTACTCAATTCACCTGTACCGCATGTCTTTGGACTGTGGGGCAAACCGGAGCACCCGGAGGAAACCCACGCAAACGCAGGGAGAACATGCAAACTCCACACAGAAATGCCAACTGACCCAGCCGAGGCTCGAACCAGAGACCTTCTTGCTGTGAGGCGACAGCACTACCTACTGTGCCCCCCTAATGTAATATAGTTTGGTATATTTACCTTTATCCCAAAAAAAGTTTGGGCACCCCTGCTTTTGGAAGTAATGCATTACAATATTGAGTTACTCCCCAAAAAGTAGTTTGCTAGTTAGTTACTTTTTATCGTTAGTAATCAGTTATGTTACTTTTAAGTTACTTTTGCATTACTTTTTCTGACTTGGCTGAGGCTTGATCTCTTTCAGAACTTGCAGGGTTTCTTTTTCTTCTTTTTTTATATAGCTCTGCAATGAACAACACACTGTATAACCTTCATTTACCTTAAAAAATCACTCACAAAAAGTTCGGAGAAGATCACTGTCCATTCAAATGATCCTCTTTTCCTCTTGCTGCGAGTGTTCAAAATAATGAGAATATTTCTATCACAGAAATGTAAGGCTCTGCCGTCTTCATTTCTGTCTGTTCCTGCATTCTCTCATTGCTCATTTTAATTCAGCAATTACAAGTAACTCAAATATTATGACTTAATTTTTTATAGTAATGCGTTACTATACTCGTTACTTGGAAAAGTAATATTATAGTTTATACAACAGTTATGTCTGGTTATTGAATCTGATTGGCTGATATCCGTGCGATATTCTGCAAATAACAGCACTCGTCCAGCCTCTTCATCCTTCACCCTTGTGCATACAGCAACAAGCAGAGGACACTACAGTTTGACAAATATTGCTGCTGTTGAACAACATAATGTACTTTAGAGGCTTTTTTAGTCAGAAATGTAGTTGTTTAGATTGCAACTCTGAAGTTTATTTATAAGGACAGTGGTGTAGTAACGACGGTTGGTGCTATCCATCCACAAGATGGCGACAGAGACCGCATAATAAGCCCAATCATTATAAGCTCAAATCATTGTAAAACTGGCAAGCGATTTTCTAAGTCAATCTCTCTCTTTTATATGTTGGAGTGCTGTATTTATACAATATAATTATAGTGTATTAGAGTGTGAGATATGATTTGCATGTCAGGAATGTATGTGTTTTGTGTTGGCCACTCTTTGTATAACCCTGAATTAATTTTTTGTTGGCCATCTGTTTGTTTCTAATGAGTCTCCTGGTTTCATTACTGCATATTAGTTCAGTAAACAAAAAGAAATGTCTTTAGCGTTTTTCCTTATCGCTAACACAACCGTAATTTGGTAGTGATTGTGCTGTTTTTGCTTTTTCGGGGACATTTATTGTGATCTCCCGATTGCAGCAGAGAAATACTGGGAAATCTCTGTAGACTGATTACATTTCATGCCGTTCAGCCTTATAATTTTTAAATATGAGCAAAATCCCGTTTCGTCATCATTTTAGATATTATGCTAAAGAATCATTTAAATACTAGTTCTAAAGTGACATTGGGGAGGTATCAAGTATTTCTGCTGTTTTGGCGTCAGCTGCTGATGTGAAGGAATGGCGGAAGAAAGTAGTTCCTCATACAAAAGGGTTTTGAATCTCTGTTTGATTGTCTTTTTTTCTATATATGATTATGCCGTTGAACTGTTGTATAAATGCAATATCACACGAGTAGCTGTGCAATATGGCTGTATATCATCACTGATAGGACACTAAGGCACTCAGCCTGTGGCCTTGTGCCATTGATGTCACCCACCAGTGAGGATATACAGCCATGGGGCACTGCTACTCGTGTGATATTGCTCATGTATATCGCGTTACTTGTAATGCGTTACCCCAACACTGAATATATTAAGTATTTTTATTGTATAATTTTGACTAATATCCATCACAAATATTCTAATTCTTGCATATTTTGTGTGGTTTAATTTGATGTTTTTCTGCAGGTTTGTGACTCTTTATCCCGGTGATGTGTTTTTGACCGGAACTCCTCCAGGTGTGGGAGTGTTCAGAAATCCACCTGTGTTTCTAAAGGTGAGCCCTTCTATAGGAAAATCGATGTATATTTCAACATCACTGGGTTTAGCGTCACAACCCACAATCACTGCACCTGGCAGCCTGTTAACACCCGTTTATAGCCTTTCCTCAAACTATTGTTTAGCTGCGCCGATAAAGACACTGACACAATGCCAACAGCTGAAACGCACAACAGCAGCTGCAACGACCTCATTGATACTGACGTAATGTCAGGTTTCACACACACACACACACACACACACACACACACACACACACACACACACACACACACACACACACACACACAAAAGCAAAGAGGCACTGGGTTCAGCATTTAAGCTTTCTAATTAGCATCGACGTTCTGACGTTCATTCAAGTTGATTTGCAGAGGGAATTAGAGGAAGAACAAAATGCTGCAAAGATTTAATTACTGACTTATTGTTCTACTACATCAGCTGTTCTTTCAGCTTTCTCCAGTTTGTAGTGGATTATACTCTTCAACAAGAAACATTCTTAATGGGGAATACTTCTTCATTGTCTAACTCTCTTTTCTACATTGTAAAAACATCTTACAGTCCTAATTTTTTGTTGTTGAATCAAATTAATTTTTAAGTCATCTCAACTTATATCAATCAAACTGACTATAAGTATTAAATTAAACTGCATAATTTAAAAAAATGTAGTTGGAACGTGATTAACTTATTAAAATAAGTGAAAGTACCAAAGTACCACATTTGTAGTCATATCACTTTTTTACAGTGTAGGACAATGAAGCTACAAAAAGGACAAGAGTTAAATAAAATTAATAAATGCACAAAAATAATAAACAAAAATGCTGATCATATTTGAATTATTATTAAAATTATTTAAGAAGCCTACTTTTTTCAATTGCTTCTGTCTATCAATTCTCACTTGTGCAGTTGCAGTTGTGTTGCTCGTAAATTCCATTTTGTCCCTCACAACTACATGTTATACTTCTAAGAAATTGTGAGAGTCAAGTGTGTACCTTGAGTACCTTTTTTCCGCAGTTTTGAGTACTAAATTCGTCAGTATTGCAAGAAACTAATTTTAAAAATGACAGCATGTCCTAACAACATGCGCCATGGTAATAAAATTAATCTTATTTATATCCTAGTGATCCATGACAGCAACCCGCAAAGTTTCTATTTTAGCATGAAATACTAATGCCGATTATAAAATTGAGCACTGATTATGTGCTTATTCTTTGTTGAATGCTACCTGTATGAGTTTGAACATTTCACATAGCCAGGAACAATAATTGGGGAAGTAAATATATGTCTATTTCAGTACAATAGACCATTTTGAGGGATGTAAACGATAACAATAGTCCTAACGTATATCCCGTTTTACATTTTTTTTATTGTATAGCTATCCAAAAAGGTCCACATATTAATAAATAATGTTATGACGGCTGTTTAATGTTAAGTTAGTTCAACACCAAGCAGGAAGCGTTCATGGGCTAAGCACATGTCCTGCTGAGTTTAGCTCCAACTTGCTTCAACACTTCAACAACAAAACTTTTCTGACAGGGTCTTCTAGTGTCATCAAGTGTCAGAATGTTGTGGGACTTATTATGGATTATAGATAGCGAAATTTAGCTGTTTTTTCTGTCAGTGTCATGAGAACGAACCACTCAAATTTGAAGACGTGAAGCGGGGAATAAACAATTAGTATCCTTATTAGTTTTCTATAGCACACCAAACCTCCAAAAAAACAGCTTACACGACTGTCAATCTTATTAATATCTTCAATAGTTTCTCAATAGTCTTTCTGATGTCATTCATGCAAACACTGCCCAAGGGAACAGCGGCTGCTATGTCATTCACACTAAATATCAGCTTGTTACAAAATGACCAACATTAATCCTGGGTGATTATATATGCCATTTACACACAGAGATGTGTTAGCTCCTTTAGAAACTATTGCATTTTGACTTGTATGAGTAACTTAAAATAAACACAACACAATTTGGTCTGCTCTTTTGGGATTTGCACACATGCACTAAAACTAAAAAGTCTCCACTGGGTAACAGCACATTGTTTTTCCACCTGAGAAGCTGTTAAAAGAGCAATTAGTATCTCTCTCTCTCACAAACACTGACTAAAGTCTTGTGCACACCAGGACGCTTTTCGTTTGCGTTTACTGTCAGCGTTTTTCGAGACGTTTTTCCGGATTCAAACCCAAGCGAGTTTCACTGGCGTCGAGCAGAAGAGTATGCAAAATCACACCTTGACGTTAGATGGCGCTACACAACTTTAAGCTTCTGACACCTGCTTGTAACGCCTGGTGTATTGCGCGTTGGTCTGCACGATCACATTAGCACCCTTTATTTAGTCACGAGGCGTTAAACGTTGATGGAAAACGCGTTTAGAACAGTAAGATTTTAGTTTTTAGATTTTACTTTTTAGTAGTCACTTCTGCTCACCAAGCCTGCATTTATTTGATTCAAAACACAGTAAAAAAAATGATTTCTATATTTTAAAACTTTATTTAATCCTTTTTATTTAACGCATCATCGATATCGCAATGCGTGTGTCCTCAATAGTCACATCACACAATATGCAATGTTGATTTGGGATTATAGTCCATCAACAATTGAGAATACATGAGATTTGTGGATTCATTGTATAACCATAGCCATAAAGGCCCGTGGATTTTTAAAGGAACGTCTCATGCTCATTTTTTTTGTTTTGACGCGCCAGGTCCAAACCTTCTCCACCAATCAGATTGGTACTTTTGTTCACATGCACAGAGCTGCTGAAGTTACAGTAAACAGCACTTGGAGGCGCTCAAGCGCAAAACTGTCAATGCGAGCTCACATTGAAGAAGATGCCCAGAGGCGACAAAACCGTGGAGCTGCTACTTGAACCATCCATGCTTGTTTAAATTACCAGTAACTTTAACTGGTGATGTGACGTTGTCCACCGAGGTTTCGAAGCATGTATCAAAAAAAGATACATCTTACAGTGAAGCAGTGTGCCGGAGCTTGATTCGTTTTGCCATCATCATGTGATCAGTGACGTCCGACGCTTCGCTTTCGCTTCAAATTTTGATTCAAAGGTTTAAACACCCCCATGGGTTAGTAAAGTGTATAGTGAGAGATTAGGTGTCGATTACATACGTTTCTACTGTTTCAAAGCACTGCACCGGTCCCACACACTAGTAATTAAACTAAAATACAATCGTAATTTATAGTAAAAAGGTTTTGAACCATACTAAAGTGTATTAGCGTATTTTTTACAACTATCTTTAAAGAAAGCCACTGCATGTCGTAGTATAGTGGTTAACGGAGACCAGCTGCCATGCAGGAATCGCTGGTTCGAACCCCGCTTGAAACGAGTGAGTGGGTGAATGATTAGTTGGAATAAGATGTAAATACGTTTGAACACCTTGGATTTTACTACAGTCATCTGTGGTGTAATGTAATATACCTTATGTGTAAAAACTACAGTAATTGAGTTATTTGATTATACTACTGTTGTTGTATTACTACATGAATGAGTTGGTCCGTTGTGAACATTTGACATTGCAACACAGTGCTTTCCCACACTTTAACCAGAAGAGGTCCTCATTTAGCTCAGATTTAGAAAGCTTCAAGTAACAAACCTTTTTCCGATACAATTGAGTCGAGCTTCATTTCACCATCACTAACTTTAACAACAAGCATTTTGACTTTCTCTCTTCTACTTCTGTGTTACAAGCGAGTGTCAGAAGCTTAAAGTTGTGTAGCGCCATCTAACGTCAAGGAGTGATTTTGCATACTCTTCTGCTCGACGCCAGTGAAAATCGCTTGGGTTTGAATCCGGAAAAACGTCTCAAAACGCTGATAATAAACGCAAACGAAAAACGTCCCGATGTGTTCTACCCATAGACTGTAAAATATATGCACGGAGTATCCGTGACGTCACCCATAGGTTTCTGAAGAGCACAAAAGAAGCCACAAGTAGGCGCGGCCAACCGTCGCCATTTTGTTCGCACGTCATCGCACCCACGGCGGGATACCAAACAAGGGCAAAGAGGCGGAGAGTGGGCGGAGCTTGCTTAGACCTGGCAGACAGACTTTACTTTGGGAGAAACGCTTGATACTTCATTACCTGCGACTCGTTTGTGTTCTGACCACATGAGCTTGGCTGTACACTATATCAGTAAAGTGATTAAACTTTCAAAAACACTGTTGTAATACATTGAGCCACTAAACATTGCTCTTATGACGTTTTTCTACAAGGAGATAAACGCGAAATACTTCCAAACACTTCAGATATAGTGTGTGTGTTAGTAAATGCAAGACTATTGATAAAATCCAGCACAACACTGTATGACAACGCTTCAGATGACTGTTCTAGAGCCTACAGCTAATCAATCTGGCAGATTCTGGAGTGCTTTACGGGTCTAAAGAAAAATATTAATGATAAATGATCTTAAATCAAACAAATACATTTATAGAGATGGTATATAAGTATATAACTTTACTCACATGGGAAACGAGGCCACGTGAATGGTTTGTGAGCACAATTAAGTGCACACAGCATCCCATATCATCTGATAATTGTAAGAAATAAGTCCAAAAGGCAGCTGACTGTGTAAAGCCACACAAAACAAAACAAAAATATGATGAATATGCCGAGATCAGTGGCTAATCTGCCGGATTCAGCTGAGGTGAAGTGACGGCGACCAGCGAGACCTAGCTGTCACTCAAGTGGCCACGCCCTTAATTATGCAAACTTAATATAACCTAATATAAAGGAAATGGATGAGTTATAAAAAAATTCACCCCCCTCACAGTTGTCATGGAGGGTAATAATAGCTATATGAACCAAAATCGTTCTTTGTACCAGGCTGTAAACACCTTTTTTTCTGCTGTAAAGTTGGCCATTCTAACAGTGGGCTCAATTGCACTTTGCTCTATTATGGAGCCAGGACTAGCGGAATTTTGATGAATTGCAGTTTCAGTTACTTCCGTATTGGCTTCCCGAGGGAGAGCGGGAGGTTGCCGCTTGGTTCTACCCCTTAGCCCTTCCCCTTACCCTACGCCTCATTTTACACGTTCACATGAAGAGGTAAAATTAGTATTTTTTTGTCATTATTACGAATTTTTACATCAAACAAGCATATGTTTTAATACATAACGGCGTTCGTGTTTTACCGTCATGCTTTAAAAAACACTAAAATAAAAACCGCTATAATAATAACTCCTGTACAGTAATCCCAGAACATACTTTCACATCTGACACTGGAATACCCTGTCAGAAAAGTCTAGTGGCAGGGAATGACCTTTTTATAGTGTTAATGTTGCTTTCGTGTGTTTACATAGATGAATATGGCCACAGTGTAAATGCACAGTATAGTTACGATCTTGTTGCCACATTATATCGTTAAGATAACATGATAACATTGCCTTCAGTGACTTCCTGAAGATAAATACCAAAAAATTCACGATTGGCGATCTCATATAAAGCAAGAGATTGCGATGACATATGATGACGTGTGCGAGTGTTGTAATGGTGTTCCATTTCTAAGGGGTACATTTTGAAGACCTTCCCCTTCACTCTGTTTTAAGGGCAAAAGCTTAAAAAGGGCAAAAGGGAAGCGTAAGGGTACAAAAATAGAAATGGGATTGGGCCATTATCATTTGCATGCATTCTAAAGGCATTTCAAGAAAGTGTAAAGCATCCGGGCACAATAACGTAGAACATTCGTAACTTTAATGAAGAATAATTTTACTAAACTATTACAATGAAGACTATACAGTGTTATTTTACATAACATTATTAAGTTTCTGTATCTAAATACTGTTAGACTCTCCGGAAAATTATTAAGAACTGTTTATTTTACTTTTTTCCTTCCTCTATTTTAATTATTCTTGCAATTACATTTTTATACGTGGTTCACACCTTTACAAAATCTCAATTAATTAATTTTTTTTTCACAAATAGAGCTGTTCAAGCCATGTGTTGAAATTGTATTCAGATTACAATATATATATATATATATATATATATATATATATATATATATATATATATATATATATATATATATATATAAAATCGCAGCATGACAAAATAATGTCAGATTTTTCCAATATCGAGCAGCCCTATTTTACTATTTTAATCGTTCTAATGTTCTGATTTGCTGTTCAAATTAGTTTAGATGAAATTCTTAACCAAAATGAAATAAATGAATTCATTCATTTTTTTTTCGGCTTAATCCCTTTATTAATTAGCTGTCACCACAGCGGAATGAACCGCCAACTTATCCAGCATATGTTTTACGCAGAGGATGCCCTTCCAGCTGCAACACATCACTGGGAAACATCCATACACACTCATTCATACACTACGGTCAATTTCAGCTTACCCAATTCATCTATAGCGCATGTCTTTGAACTATGGGGGGAACAGGAGCACCTGGAGGAAACCCACGGGTAGAACACATAAACGCCACACAGAAATGCCAAATGACCCAGCCGAGGCTCGAACCAATGACCTTCTTGCTGTGAGGCGATTGTGCTACTCACTGCGCCACCGTGATGCACATGAAATAAATGGCGGATTAATTTTATGGTGTATAATGTTTATTCGAAAAATGTCTCTAAACTCTCTATATGCATCACACACCTTACTTAAACTCCATCTTACAAGGACTCAATAAGAAACACAACGTCTACCCATGAATGTACCACAAATCGAATTGCACTACTTGTTTTCTTCAACCTTATAATACTTATTTTGCACAATATTGTTATGCCTTATGGAACAGTAATTGCATAGTCTGTATTAGGTTATGTGTAAAGTTTAAGTATGTACACTACCTGACAAAAGTCTTGTTGTCGATCCCAGTTGTAAGAGCAACAGATAATAACTTGACTTCTAGTTGATCATTTGGAAAAGTGGCAGAAGATGGATTTTTTCCGATAAATCATCTGTTGAGCTGCATCCCAATCATCACAAATACTGCAGAAGACCCATTGGAACCAACATAGACTCAAGATTCTGACAGAAATCAGTCAAGTTTGGTGAAGGAATAATCATGGTTTAGGATTACATTCAGTATGGAGGCGTGTGAGAGATCTGCAGAGTGGATGGCAACATCAACAGCCTGAGGTATCAAGACATTTGTGCTGCCCATTACATTACAAACCACAGAAGAGGGCAAATTCTTCAGCAGGACATAGCGCTCCTTCTCATACTTCAGCCTCCACATCAAAGTTCCTGAAAGCAAAGAAGGTCAAGGTGCTCCAGGATTGGCCAGCCCAGTCACCAGACATGAACATTATTGAGCATGTCTGAGGTAAAATGGAGGCATTGAAGATGAATCCAAAGAATCTTGATGAACTCTGGGAAACCTGCAAGAATGTTTTCTTTGCCATTCCAGATGACTTAATAATAAGTTATTCAAGTCATTGCAGAGATGTACTGTATGAATGGATGCAGTCGTCCAAGCTCATGGGAGTCATACACAATATTAAGTCTTTTTCCACTGCACCATGACTTTATATTCTATACTGTACATTATTTCTGTTAAGTGGAAAGACTTTTGTCTAAGCAAAGTCAGACCTTACTGTCCTAATTAAGACAAGGCATGATCATGTTTTATTTTGGTAAAATAAGTGTAACCTGGAGGCCTTTGCTGTTCATTTAAGTCACGTCTGAAACCAAATGATCAACTAGAAAAATTATTTTGTTCCTAAAACCTGCATAGGTGACAAGAATTTGTCAGGAATTGTATAGTATCTGCATAGCTAGTAGTTGGAATAGTTAGATTATCACTGCAATATGTTTGATATGCATATGTTTAAAATAGCTCATGTCCAGTGTTGTGTTCATCTTTATGATTGTTTATTTATAGCACCGTAGTCCTGCGAGGCACAACATTTGTTCCACTTTGTCTTCACATGTAGCGGAATGACAATCAAGCTCAACTTGACTTGACTTGACGTAAATGAATAAATAAAGACAAGCATTTCTTAAAAAGCTAATCCATTTATTAAAATAATTTCTGAATGATAATATGACTGGAGTAATGGTACTATAAATAAATCAACTGAATATTAATATAAAATATAATATTTAATATATGAAATATTAATATATAAAATATTATTTAAAATAAATTAAATTCCAGTTACTTTAAATGGTAAATTTAAGAATTTTTGTTGTTGTTTTTTTGGTGAGCAAGAGAGACTTTATTAAAAAAAACAACAACACTTTTGAGCAGTTGTGTGTGTGAGATAATACACACACAAACGTATATTCCATCTCTATCCCATTAAGGAGCATTGATTCTTTCTCTGTTAAAAATACAGCCAATTTCCAGTGAATTCATTCCCAAGAGGATAGTGAAAATCTTTCTCCTAAGGAGGCAGATATTATTTGAAGATTTTTTGTCTATTGATTCCCTGACATAATTGCTGTGATATTGAAGGTCAGAATATTGTATAATTGTGTAATGAAGTGATTTTAATGATGTTTTTCAGAAAGGAGATGTCGTGGAGTGTCAGATTGATGGGATCGGATCGATACGCAACACAGTCGTGTAACAGCGAGATCTTCTACATTGACTGAAGTGCCACTGCTGTATCCTTAGCTAATTAATTAGAACATAAAACATGGATTTTTTTCTTTCTTTTTTTAGCTGGAGGACATAAAATAAACATGCTCTGTCCCACTTCTTAAACAAAAACTTTCTATAATGCAGCATTTATTCTTCATTATTTCCTGCCTGTCACTGAATCAGCACACATGTATTTTTCATCATGTGATTTGTCAAACTGAAGGTGAAATGCAGAAAATTAGAGAATGTATGATTATTTTTTACCAGTAGAGGGCATTACTGAGCCGTGTAGAGTGTACCCGGTGTTATTTCTAGTTCATCTTCATCACTTCTCAGCTTGAGATACAGTAGATTGTGTGTTAAATTACACTGACACTCAATCGTGACTATTAAACGTGCTGGATTACTATGGAAAATCTTTCAAATGTGATTATTATCTATGCAGTTGATTAAAATGATTCAATTTATAAATAATAATGTGATTTTATTATTATTATTATTTTGGTCTTTCTCTGACTGCAATCCTGAAAACAGAAACTGACTGATCAAAATGTTTAGGGAATTGTAATGTATAGTAACACTACATGAATTGAAAACAGGAAGTGTGGCCTTTTTTTCAAAGTTACATTGAAATACAAGTAACATTTTGGTCTTTTCTACCATATTGTAGAGTTATTAGAGTAGAAAAAATGAAGTAAATGTTAACTTAAAACAGAGCATTTATATAAGTTATTCAGCGTGTCACAAAGCAAATATATATTTCAATCCAGTTTTATTTAAAACTAAAATAATAAAAAAAGACAAACACGATACAATAATAATGGATAAGAATAATAAATAAAATGTTTATGTTTCAAAAACAAAATGTAACAGAAAATATAAAATAATACACTGCAGAAATTATTTTGAATTTGTCTTGTTTCTATTCCATAAATCAAAGTAATGTTAAATAAAAGAAGGATTTCTTAGACAAGTAAAAATCATCGTCTTGTTTTCTGAAAATAAATAAAAAAAAGTTCAAATTAAGAGTTTAAACATGTTTTTTTTGTTGTTGTTTTAACTTAAAACAAGTTTAAACTCACTTAATTTTGACTTTTTCTGAAAACAAGACAACATTTTTTACTTGTCTACTAAATGCTTCTTGATTTAATGATTTTTAGATGTTTGGGCTAGATATACTGTAAGACAAAACGTCTAGTGGCCCGTTTCCACTGAGTGGTACGGTACGGTTTGGTTTGGTTTGGTACGCTTTTTTGGCCGTTTCCACTGTCAAAAAGCGTACCGAACCGTACCGTACCACTTTTTCAGCACCCTTTCGAAAGGGTACCAAACACGAGAAAGGGTACCAAAAGGCGGAGCCACACGCGCAGCTGAACGCTATTGGTTTACAGAGAGGCGTCATTTGCTTACGCAACAAGCCAGAATGAAAACAAAAAACCAGCCATGTTTAAATACACAGCGAGCCATATAACGAGCCACGGTCGATCTGGGCTCAAACAAACCTTGTCGTCGTCTTGATGAACAGCCACAAATCCAAGAAGAAGAACAGATTTACCCTGTGCCCCGTAGTTTTTTACGAGGCAGTCTGAGGCCCGAGCGGTTTCGCTTTCTTCCTTGCCCTCGCGCGCGTCTAACATTATATCTGAAATAACAAACTTCTTGAGCTGATGATAATAACCTGCGCTTGATTATTGACGTGCTTTTGAAACCCGATCCTGTCAGACACTGACAAACGCGAGAGTGAAAAGTGAAGAAACAAAGGAGAAGGCAGAAAAAAGGAGCACATTATTTTTCAGCAAACATGGACAAAATGCCATGTATAACTAACTTATTATCTTCACCTTTTGGACTAATATGAACTGGGAATGACGGAATTACTCTCTAACAGAGGCTACATGTGCTGCTGAAGATTACATACACAGATAAGAGGTTTTCACAGACTGTAGGCTATAATTTCTGTTGTTTTGGATCTAAATACCGGCGAAATGTCTGCTATATGTAGTTCTTTTGTAGTTGGTAACATATCGGAGACTGTAAGGGGCTGTATGTGTTTATATATGTTCATTTATTTAGTTATTTTATATAATTACAGGCATTACAGTAGGCTGTTTCGCACTGTCATTGATCTGCAGTTATAATCAACTCATGTTCATTGAAAAGTTAGTAATAAACATTTCTACACAAGTATTTATGTGTGTAAAGCATCTGTGTTGTGAGAAGTGCTTCTCATATGATATGTAAGTGACCCATACAGCTTTATTGTAGATATTTCCTCGAGCGAGAATGATGTCGACTGAAACATTTCATACACCACGGCCACTAAAAGGGTACCCTTGTTAGTGGAAACGCAAGCCTGATAAAGGTGACCCGTACCAAACCGTACCGTACCGTACCAGTCAGTGGAAACGAGCCATAAGAAATTATGTATCTGTATTGCAGTGTACATTGAGAAAACTACTTAAACTATAAAAATTAATATTAAACACTGTATTGTTGTGACCAGCACTTGTATAGTTAAAGTTAAAACCATTTTACCTGAAAAACAAAAACAACAAAAAAAAAGTAAATAAATTAAGCACATTTCATTTCAATAGCTTGTTCGTCACGAGGGGCGTGCATGAAATATTCCTGAATGAAAGTGAAAGTGCCAAACTGCAGTGAAAGTCAGCAAATTAAAAATGAAACACCTGAAATGACATGAAACTCCAGAGGAAATGTGAATGGAATTATGCGCTATAACATGTAAAACTGGATCATGGTTCACTGGATCAAAGGAACATTCAAAAAAACAACTCATGTAAACACCTTAATCATAGTATTGTCTTATTCAGATTAAGGCAAATCATTTGATTACTGATGTCCATCTAAACGTAGTCAGTGTCAGGTTCTTGTTTTAGCAGAATAAACATAGTTTTTATCAATTTAAATAAACATATCTAGTTCAGTCTTTCCTCTAGGATTTTTTCCAGCTGTGGCGGCAGACTCTGTTGGGCCTTTTACACAGATCTACCAACTACCAGTGTGGCGTTTTCAATGACAAATGTCGTGAGCGCAGTATTACAAGTCGAGATCACATTCATGTAATACGAGCATGTGAATCTCTGTGCTCGAGCGCCGATTTCCTCTGTTCGTTTACAACACTTCTTGCGCGCCCTCAAATATACGCTGCTCAAGTGCAGATTTTCTTGTGCGCTCTCAAATAAACACTGCTGAAGTGCGATTTAGTGCGTTTATGTAACAAGTACACCTCCAACATTTATTAGATTTGCTAGGAATATTTGTGAATGTCTCCAATAGACCTACAGAGCGGCATTAATGCGTCCTGAAGTAAGTGAAACGGCTATAAACTCCAGCAAGACAAAGTCATTGTATGCAGAGCCATAGACCTTTAACTATAAATAAAATATAATTATGGAAACTGACTGAAACTGTCAGCACTACTACGATTACAGAAAAGTTTGCGCAGTTATAATTCACTTAACTTTTAACACGTTTTGGTGCGATTATAACCCGCTATTTAAAAAAAAACGATTGAATGATTTGAATGAGGAGCTGTAATGTAGCCGTGACAGAAGGAATTTCGGTGTGGCGCCACGCCATGGAAGAATGAATGTAAAGGAAACCATGTACATGTATTTACAAATTAGTACATTTGGTGCAACTTGGTTTAATTAACACACATTTCCACTTGAATTTTATTTTACGCTAAGTGAACGAGCAAATCTACTTTAAAAATACTTCGTGATCTCAGAGCTAGTGTTAGTAGGCATGGGCCAGTATAAGATTCTGACGGTGTGATGACCTTAGATAAAACTATCACGTTTTCAAGATATAACGGAATTATGATGACTGCTCTAAAATATATGCTCTTTTTAAACGTCTGGGTAAAAAACAAAAACTGTTTCACCTTTGAACACAATATATTTTATTTTGAGAAACATTTATGATGTTTTGAAACGGTAAGCATGTCAGGCTGAATAATTCAAATCAATCATCGACTTCTGCTGTCTGTATTTATTTTAAAAACACAGATTTCTTAACAATTTAAAACAGCATCTTTGGATTTCTTTTCAGCTGGAGTCCTGTTGTCCTAAAAAGCAACAAATAAATAAATAGGAACAGTATAACAGAAAATTTGGGTGGTTTTAAAACCTTGACTTTTCCAACCCGTGGTATACCTTGAAAACTGTTATCATCCCATGCCTAGCTAGCATAGCTACGGCTCTCTGAATGGTCAAACATTACTGCTGATAATAAAATGCCAATACCCAAAGCATGAGTGCTACTCTTCTGCAAGGCGCTAACCTCAAAACTAAAAACTCTCTCAAAACGCTTCTTAATCTTTAAACTAACGAAGATTAAACTCTAACAAGTCTTTCTCTCAAATTTAAACATCTAAGATTCATGCTTTTATTAGCAGATTCAAGATATTCATTCATTTTCCTTCTGCTTAGTCCCTTCATTCATCAGGGGTCGCAATAGTGGAATGAACCGCCAACTTATCCAGCATATGTTTTATGTCAGTCCTTCTAGCTGCAACTCCATAATGGGAAACATCCATACACACTTATTCACACTACTGCCAATTTAGTTTATTCAATTCACCAATAGTGCATGTCTTTGGACTGTGGGGGAAACGAAGCACCCACGCGAACATGGGGAGAACATGCAAACTTAACACAGAAATGCCAACTGGCCTAGCCGGGACTCAGTGACCTTCTTGCTGTGAGGCGACAGTGCTAACCACTGAGCCACCGTGTTGCCCTTATTTTTAAAATATTCTCCTCTTAATTAAATTACTTATATTACTAGGTTTGCGACGATTCGAAAATATTGAAATATTACAAGTAAATGAATAATAATATTTAACTTACCACTCATTACATGAAGTAAATGTGTAAGTATTAAATATTTACTTTGAAAATTCTAGCTATCCTTAATAAATTATAATAAAAAGATATAAGAGATTAGATTTGACTACACCAAAAAGTAAGTTCTTTCGATGCATCAACAACAATAAAAAAGAGATTAGGCGGGAACTAGCTTGAGTCCTCCAGTAATTGGTTGAATTTTGAAATGTGGGCGTGGTACCACAAAACAAACACCAACTTGCAGTCTGTTAGTTCTATAAATGGGAATGTTTTTATCCAGAAAACCTACTGAATAAATCTTACAAATATGTCACCAGAAAATCCCTTTTTCTCAGCATTACCAAGTCAAAAAACAACAACAAAAAAAATTTAAAACCATTTGAACAAATGTAATCAAGATATTGATTGTAGTGGAAAGTATTAATCAAGTGAGCACGGCAAGCGTTATTTCTCAAGCCGTCTAGTTTCTGGTTAATCGATCTATTCTTCAACCATCTCCGGTACCAGTATATATACAGTACAGTATATGTGTGTGCGTGTGTGTGTCGGTCGATCGTCTGCATGTCTCTAGAGATCTTATTCAGCACTTTTTTTCAGCAGAAGTCATTCGTCTGTCAGTCTTTCTGTCTGAGACGAGCACTTTCAAGGCAGCTCGCTCAGTATTAGGATTCACAAGAGTGATGTTCCTGTGTAAATGCACATTTAAAGCGCTTCTCGTGTTGCACAGACGGCTGTTTATATATGAGTCCGTCAAGTGTTGGTGTGTGTATATATAGAGCTGAAGTCATTAGCAGTGAGTGATGGTGGCGTGACCCTCGTACCGATCACGTCTCCGTCACATTCGTCATGATTATTACATATCAATAGTACAGTTAGAGAAAACCGCCTCACGCACAGATTCTTGACGCTGAGGAATTATTCTGCTTTAATCAGTTCAGAGGTTTTCATTTTCGTGCGTTTTTGATCTTTAACTTGTTTATTTATTGCTAAATGTCTCGGGGTCAAGACATGGGGAAGGTTTGCAATTATCAAAAGGATGGTAATACAGGTTTATTTATTTATTTTTGACCTGTGCAGTAGAATGCATCTTTTTAGCGAACAAAATAGTATTGTGCATAAAGAAATGCATTAAAATGCCATTTAGTGTAACAAAAATAATAATCAGGATCAAAGTGCAGCTGCAAATTACGAATAATGGTGGTGTGAGAAAGCCAACATACTGATATTCTTTTTCAGGGGTGCCCCAACTTTTTCCTATGAAGGGCTAAAACTAAACTTGTTTGAGGGTGGTGGGCTAGAGTTAAATAAACCAAACTATTACATTAAAGTTGCCATTGTAATTTCCCAATTTAATAATACCTAAAAATAAATTGAGAAAATAATTTAATCGTATAGGTTAGGTTACTTTATTTATACCCGAAGGTAGATTTGGTTTGCAGTCAAGAGTCCTCATCTCACAACAGTGCCACACAAAGGAACTCACACAGTAACAACAACAAATGAACATTAAGACATAAAAACATTTATAAAGTATAAATGAATAATCACTTCAAGTGTCCACCCCCCCCCAAAATAAATGTTTAAAACGATCTAAAATATACAGGTCACAGAAATACCTCTGCTTTAGTCTATGCCTTATTTAAAAGTCTAATGGCTGCTGGTATGAACAGAAGTTTCACAAACTAATTTCGAAAGGAGCACGTGATATGATTCACTGAAGCTGGCTACCCATCTACATTCATTAGTTAGCCAATCAGATTAATCCCAACTCACTATAAGTAGCCTAGCTAGAACTACTCTCTTATCTTCGTTTTCGAAGAAACACAGCATCCACCCCTTCTCCTCCTTTACCATGGGGAGCTCTCGAGAACCACCTGATCTCGTACTCCCCTCACATGCTCTATGGACCAGGCGGGAGCCCTGGGCTCAACTCTCTCCGAGCTCAGGGTTCTCTCCCGGGACAGCATGCCAAACCTGCTAACAGTTGTCAAACAATATCTAAATGTGTGAACTCTTGAAACTATTTTTGTATCGTTTCGTTCTACAGCTTAATACTAGAAACCTGCGACCAGAAGGAAGGAGCTGAAACTCTGAGGGGATAAGTGTCACTTAAAATTGAATTTGTGATTCTCTTTAGCTGCCTGGTGTACACAGCCTCTAGAATAGCTAGTGACACCCCGATCAGCTTACTGGACCACTTAACTATTTGATTTAGTGAGTTTTTATTCTTGACAGAGAGATTCCCAAACCATGACACCAAAGCAAAGGATAGAATGGATTCAAGAAAAGCATGATAAAATAAAATCATCATGTGTTTGTCAATATGAAAATGATTTAGCTTTCTCAAACAAAATAATCGCCGGTGCCCCTTTTTACACACTGCTGCACAATTCTCATCAGAGGAAAGTTTAGAGTCAATAATTGTGCCAAGATCTTTGTATGATTGCACACTTTCAACAATCTGATTTTTAATGGAAGTGCTCACCCGTGTGTGAGCAGCCTTCCTAAAATCAATGATCATATCTTTTGTCTTTAAAACATTTAACTGAAGATATGACTAAGTATTAATAATTATAGATATTTTTACATTTATTAATGAACTTCTTACAATAAAAACAAATAATCCCATTTATAACCCAATGGTGTTCAATGCTGAATACATTTGATTTGCTAGTCGAGGATCCTTACATTTTTTAAAAATCTGATACATGCACAACATTTAATCGAAATACTTAATTTCATTTCCTTTTATTGTTTCTGAACAAATAAACAAAAGATTATGTTAAAAAAATTAAAATAACGAGCTCTGTTGAAGGCATTGGCCCTATCTTCTCAGATGGGATGGTGGGCCAAATCAAAGGTTATTATGTGCCAATTTGGCTCACGGGTGCTAGTTTGGCCATCTCTGTTCTATTTAAAAGATCTCTTAAATAGCTTTTCGATGTTTGACAATCTCAATTAAAACATGGAGAGGCTGGAACATACTGTAGCTCCTCCTCTTTTTAAGAAACAGCCAATAGAGTTGTTTTATCACCGCTCTGCTGAGTAGGGTCTGTCTGCGGACTGCAAGACAGGGGTGTAACATGAAGGGTGAATCTTGTAGTACTTTAGAGGTGTAACGAAGTTTTACTATAGATCATTTGATTGGTCAGGAATTGATGAGAAACTGAAGTATGAATAAAACCTTTGGTTCATTAAGACAGAAGTGACAATCTACAAGCTTTACATGTTTGTATCTCCTAAATGAAAATTTCGCTACTGTTTTGGTGCACACTAGCTTATAGATATCCTAAAAACAAACAATACTGATACTAATATCTAAAAAACTTCTATTTTACAGTGAATCTCCTATTAGATCTTTCAAGCTACAACCACCAAACTAACTCCAAACTGGTCCGACTCAGGTTGCTTTATCTTTTCCAACTGTTCTGACTTTCGGTGTTTCCGAAAAATGACCTAGAAAATTCTGAAATGTCCTATTGACTTTATATTGGACCAAACTCTGTGATCTCATTATTGTGTCAGACTGTCATATAGACTTGGGGCTAGTCTCATTTCACTCAGTCTAACGAGCAGCCAATCAATCATGAGCTTTCAACTTACAAGCCATGTCCTGGCAGACAGTTACACAGTACAGCACCCCAGCAACTGCCCCATAGACTGTGATTAGCTGTTCTAACAGATGCTAATAATTCTAGCATGCTAGTGACATGCCAATAATACTAGCAATATGCTAATGACATGTTAAACATGCTAATTCATACTAATGCAAGCTAAAATCATGCCAGCAACATGCTAATTCAAACTATAAGATTGAAAACAACATGATTATTTATACTAGAAGCATGTTAGCAACATGCTAATTCAGGGATGGGCAAACTCATAGAGGGCTGATGTCCTGCAGAGTTAAGCTGCGGTCACACTTGACTTTTCTTCCCATAGACTTCCATTCATATGCACGCGAATGCGTCAGACCGGAAACGCAAGGTCATGCGTCAAGTTTCGCAGGTTGTTGCGGTGCAAAGTTCAAGCTTGGTGAACTCTGACCTGCGAAATCGCATCACTTGACTGCGTGAGACCAATCGAGGATCAAAACATGACCTCTCTGGACAGAAATTTAAAGCATGGAGCAATCGCTTGCTTTTTTTAATGTCTAATCATCTTGTTTAATCCCGCCCCTTTTCGCAGCACCGCACAACAGAATTTCGCACACACAAAGCCTGGTGTGACCGCAGCTTCAAGCTCCAATCCTAATCAAACACACCTGCCTATAGCTTTCTACTCATCTTGAAGACACTGATAAGCATGTTCAGGTGTGTTTTTATTACTGCACGAGGAAAACTGCAGAACAGTGACCCTGAGTTTGCCCATCCCTGACCTAATTCATACTACTAAAGTGTTACTTCACCCAAAATTGAAAATTGTTATTAATTACTCACCATGTCGGTCCAAATTCCAGAGACTTTTGTTCATCTTCGGAAGACAAATTAAGATATTTTAAGTGAAATTTTCGCTTGAGTCAAAAAAAATTGTGCGCTCCACCAGCCGAAATCATGTCGCATGCACCCAAAGCAAACCTCCGCAAACACAGCGATGGCGTCACATTCGCCGCCAGCACTCTGGCGAACTAGCGAACGCCTCGAGTATATAACCAGGCTTTAGGATGACAGAAAACAGTGGACAAAAATAATTTAAGCTAATATATATATAAAAACTGAGAAAAAAAAATAAATCACCAAATGATGTCAATCTTCCTTCTGTCAGCAGGTGCCGCTATGACTGCAACTCAGTATTGGCTGTAAATGTCTTCAGGAGAGGAATCTTATCAAACCTGTGAATTTTCAGGCAGATCGGACATTGTGTGGATGAGTTATAACTACTTCCTCCTCAGTGGCAAAACACTAAACTGTCAGTTCGCCACGGACATGCCCTTCAACCAAAACTCTAGATCTTCACAATTTCACATCACAAAGGCCTTTGGACTAAACTGACCAAACTTGGATGCGATATGATAAAATTTCTAGGAGGAGTTTGTTACATGTAAAACAAAGACTGTTTCTCAACTCCAAGAATGCAGAGAATGGACTTGCGTTCTTGTGCCAGGTCACCTCGGAAGACCGAACTCGGGAGACCGCGAGAACACAGAACACATCCTGTGAGAAATGAGATGCTGCATTCTTCCTGATGGTCACCTGACCTTCACGTATTTATTACTGAAAATTATTAAAACATTTTAGCATTCATACAACGACTTATTTTTTCCCCTTTTGACAATATATACTATGCATAAAAATCTTACAAATATACGATGCACAATATAAATAAAACTGATTTTAATACAACCTTCAGCAAATAAACACCCTTAATGTGTTTCTAGCTTTAAAAAGATTTTCAGATTAATGTTTACTTTCACCATTTCATTTAGGGGAAACTCCTGAGACAGATTAGTTATATCTCTGAACTTTAATAATAAATCTAATTAAAATGCTGAGCTTCCCACCTCCTTTATTCGGCCGCAATGACTTCTGGGACTTCTCTAGCGAGATTTGCGCTCAAGTCTGCATCGATGCGTCCTCGATATCAAGAACACATGCGGGAACTTTCATGTGTCCTCCGTTCTTGCAGTCTTGAGTATTGGAACTAAACTTTGGCAGCTGATGATGACGTTACACGAGAACACAAGGGACGCCAAATCACAGAAGAACGCATATTGAGAAACAGCCATAATTTCCTGTTGCCAGCAGGTGGAGCTATAACAGTAACTGAATATTGGTATATAAACGTGTTCAGGTTAGGACTCATCAAACGTGAGGATTTTGAGACAGATCAGACAATGTATGCCTGAGTTAACAACTTCCTGTTTCTTGGTGAAGCATCACAGTTTGAGGCCACCACAGACACGCCCTTCGACGAAAACTCTAGATCTTCGCAATTTAACATCGCCAAGTCCTTTAGATGACAAACCCAAATTTTTTGGTGGTGTTCTGATAAAATCCCTAGGAGGAGTTCGTTAAAATACACCTGAAAATGCCCAAAACTAAACTTTTTCGGCACAGTAAGTTCAAAATATAAGCCTTCCTGTTGGGTTTGAGATTTTGACTTTTTTGTAGGTTTTGGCATGTTTGATGTGTGCGCCAATTTTTGTACGTGTGCATGAAACGTAGCTTGGGGGCCACTCTGTTAAACGTGCATAGGTGGCACTGTTGAGCCACTTTGCCACACCCACTTCCGAAACCTATAAGAAACATACATTTTCGCCACTTCTAGTGTGTGTGCAAAGTTTTTATCATGTTTAGACCCTCAAAAATGCGATTCGTTCTAGAGACGAAGAAAAAAAAAACAATTGAGCCTACCTAACGAGTCAAAAACCTTACTGTCTATAGTAAAAATCTATGGTCTAAATATTTTCATTTGTGTCCTGAAGATGAATGAAGGTCTCAAGAGTTTGGAACGGGTGAACTAACATTTATGGGTGAACTAACACTTTAATCTGCGGGTCTTTTGAAGATGCAATTTCATCTGGATTCTACCTTATCGAAGCAGCAACATTCCAGTGATGAGATCACATCTATAGAACTAACTGATACAACACAATCATAACAAATGGTCAGCCCAATGGAATTACGCCATCAGTATTGAATGGAGCCACCTTTTGCAGAAATCACAGCTTGTAGATGCTTTTTATAGCATCTGATAAGGGGTTTGCACAGTGATTTCATACTTTTGTCAAATCTGTATCTTTACACTACAAGATATTATCATAAGCTGACTTTAAGCTTTTGCATTTAGAACAATATCAGAAAAAAGCTGAATTAATAAAATGACAGTGTTATCTCTAAATTCCTGATCATGACAGCTCAGATAAAGTATCTAAAATAGCAAACAATTTCTTTATAGTTCCAATTAATTCTGATTTGACATGTCTTCTCTCAAGTTACTAAAATCATAAAAGCACTATACATCTCAGTAGAGCGTGTGATGATGTCAAACTCACAGCTAGTCCTTTCATGAACATTGCAAGCACAAAAGTATGAACTGAAACATAATTAAAAAGGAATGATTTTTACAATCATCTACTTCTCTTAGGATGTGGCCTAATTCTGTATTTTCATATTTATTATATTAGCATTTAACATATGTATTAATGTACATTAAATATTGATCTAAGTGTTTGTATATTACAATTTATATATTAGAAAATGTGTTTAATTTTAAAGGTTTTTTAATGCAATTCCTGTAGGACCCATTTCTAAATATTTAGCTCGCTTTTTCAAAACTCTTCTCTCAGCTTTCATTTGACAGTTAATTTCAAGCCCCAAACACACTAACCCTACCAAAACAGTCCTGTCATTTTTCAGTAATAACAACCACTTTACCCCTAAAACACTATGACATATAAAACAGTAGCATTATAGGTTTTCTTTTATAAAATCTCTTTACAGATAACAGTAACACTGTAGATTTATGGTCCATTAGTTAATGTTAGTAATTGTATTTACTAACATTAAGTATGAATAATCTTGTAAAGTATATATTAATCATATTTCGACATTAAGGAATGCATTATTAAATCCTAAAGTTGGGCTTGTTAATATTATTTAATGCATTGTGAGTTAAGATGAACTATTTAACTTAACGAACATTAATCTTAACAAAGATGAATACAGTAATAAATCTAACAAACTGTTTGTTTATGTTAGTGAATACATTTATCCTTAAACAAATGGACCATTGTTTTAAAGTGTTACCCAAACAATTTTACACAGCTACTGTTTGAAAACCACTGTAATGCATTAAATGGTCCGTGATTTCATTATGGTACAAAATTATACAGCTACATGTAATCATTCTGACAGCATTTCAGATTTTTTTGGTATATTTGTAATATATTTTAATACGCTTTATTGTAGATACAAACAAATTTGCTACCTTAGTTAGCTTTGTAATAGGTTTAAGGAACAGAATATTGTGTAAATGGGTCATTTTGGCCTGTAGGTACATAGATTTTGGTCGTGATTGTGTCAAAATGAGAAAAGAATTAATGTTTTTATGTAAATATGTTTTCACTGAATCTTTTTTTATGCTTAGATAATCATCGACAGTTTAGCCCACACAAACTTATGATTTATATAAATATATAAAAAAAAATCTAAAGACATTAAAATAATTGTATATGTTGTCCGTGTTATAATTACACTTTTTTTGTAAACTCAAATTTGAAAGTGTACCTTTTAGGTTCTGTGTGGTCTTTGGTTGCTGTAATTAATTTTGGTGGTTCCTGCACATGTCAGTAATCAGAAAAAAAGAAAAAAAAATGTGTCTATCATAATCTATGCGAAAGATTTTCTATTCCAACTGATGAGAACCACTTATGGGAGTATTGGGCCTGTAAAGACCTTTAAAATTTAAAGAATGCAGAAGCAAATGAGGTCACGGACCCGCTACTGGGTACGCAGCAAAGCAAAAAAAAATTCACAGTATTTCCAATAATATTTTTTCTTCTGGAAGTCTTATTTGTTTTATTTCAACTAGAATAAAAGAAGAAATTTAAGAAATTAGTTTAAGAAATTTTTAAAAACCATTTTAAGGTCAAAATTATTAGCCCCTTTAAGCTATTTTTCTTTTCAACAGTCTACAGAACAAACAATCGTTATACAATAACTTGCCTTATAACCCTAACTTGCCTAGGTAACCTAATTAGCCTAGTTAAGCCTTTAAATTGGCCTTTAAGCTGAATAGTGTCTTATAAACATTCTAGTAAAATATTATTTACTCTCATCATGGCAAAGATCAAATAAATCAGTTATTAGAAATGAGTTATTAAAACTATTATGTTTAGAAATGTGTTGAAAAAAAATCTTCTCTCCGTTAAACAAACAAATGGGGAAAACCATACAGGGAGCCTAATAATTCAGGAGGGCTAATAGTTATGACTTCAACTGTGTGTGTGTGTGTGTTTTAAGTTTTTAACACAAATTACATATATAATTTGACCTATGGTTCTTTATGAAGTTTTATCATTTTGATTTACTGCACAAAACATATGATAATCTTAGCTCCATGTCTCCAGAAACAGTGAATTGGTGGTTTTTACAGTAATAGTGTTCAGTATTCTAAAGGAAGCATAATGTGCACAGGAAGCGAAATAGATGTTATTATTCATCTTAATGTTTTAGGTAATAAAGCGGAGCATTCATATGTAGTGCTGCATGACAAATAAATCAAACCATGAAAGAAACACTGCAACTAAGTCAATTATCTGAAACTTTTGTACTGAACCAAGCCCATTACATAGTCATTACAGTTAAACGAAAGCTTAATAATACACCAAACAACTCACTGAAAATAAGAAACCCATCTTTTTTGATGTTTAGCTGAACTTTATAAACACAGAGCATTATGCACTCTGAAAATAAAAACATGGGGTCTACTTAAAACAATTACTTTCACTAAATGAGTTTAACTTTAGAACTATAAAAGAATTGAACCAATCATTTTCAACTTAGGTTATTCGTCCAAAAACGAAATTAGTTTAGTCACAACAAGTAATTTGTGGAAGTTTTTAACAGCGCAACAATTATCTGAATAATACAATAAAAAATTAAATGTATGGGCTTCCAACAATGGAAAGCTACCTCAGCAGCACACACACTGCAGTATTAAACTACTAGGCCAAACAAACTATGTAAAAACAAACATGGCTAATGAATGATACACCCAATGGTGAGGAAGTAAACAGTAATGTCAGAATCACCTTCTGTTCTCATTCCCAGCTGAGTCTGACTTCTCTTTGAGTCTTGTACTTTTCTTCTTCAGTTAAACATGAACTGTTTGAAAAACTGCACGAGCTTCTCTTTGTAAGCGCCCTGCGAGAAGAGCGGATTGACGTCGAGATACACATCTTCTCTCTGCCTGTCCTCAATCAGCACCTGGAGCGCAGGAAAATAACGTGTTGTTTAGTCCTCAGAGGCCAAATTAACTGTCCTTTATTACCACCCCTGCTACATTTCCTTACGCTTCACCGTCTGCGGTTAATCTTGCCTTGTGCTTTTATTTACAGCTTCTCTAGATGAATGTGTGTGTGCTAAATCAGGATGTATAGAATCACTTACCCCAAGATCAATGAAGGTACGAAGAGCCATTTTCACCAAGTCGACAGATGAGCTCTCTAAAGAAGATTCATACAGACATATCAAATATACAGCGACGCAGAGTGGTCACGTGACCCTTGAGTGTTATTTAATAATGCTGGACACCCAATCTGATCCGCAGACACTCGCTTCTAAAACATCAAGGCTTCGGCGGAGTTAGATTACACAGATGTGATTCAGAAGTCTGTTAAAAAGCAGCGAGATTAATAATACATTATAGATAACGCATGGAGCTGTCAGCATCTGTTATATGTAGGGCGTGTTGAACAGTTAAAGACTCTTTCTTTTATGCTCTATCTATCAAAGATCCTGAAGAGGAGAGATGCTGGAATCGACAACAGAGTGTGTTATCTAAAGCTGGGGTCACACTAGGGCTGCACAATGTATCGTAAAATTATCGTTATCGCGATAAAAGTATATGTGATATACGTATCGCAGACATGCAGGAGAAATTATCTTTAATTTATATGCCAAGCATTTGTGTGCTGCATGCAATGGTTATGTAAAATTGAGCAATCAGATGGAGCCTTAAGGCTGATTTATACTTCTGCATCAAGCGTGGTTGCATAGCCCTCGCCGTGGCTGAGGCGCACTTCTCAAAAAATGTAACTACACGTCACGATGCGTAGTGCAAGCTCTGTGATTGGTCGGCTTGGTAGTGCTGACGAGTGTGGGCGGAGGCATGCGAGCCACATAGAGCGAGTGTTTACAAGTGTCGAGTCCCATGAAGGAGCTCTAGATGGAAACTGTTGTTTTGTGTTCACCTCATGATTAAAGTTGTGGCACGTCTGCCGGTTCCCGCCTCAAAATGAGTGAGCCACTTGTACGTTAAGGTTGCGTTCAGAAAAAAACAAAACACCAGCAAAGAAACTCGACACAAAGGAAAATAAAAACCTCACTGCCAGCAAGTGTTATTACAGAGTAACACAAACAGCATGCACAGCAAATCACACTGCATGTGCCGTGGGTCACGCCGATCACACTCGAGACAAGAGAGGAAAAACAGCCAAAATCAGAGTCAGAATATTTGCTTATTTTAAAGACTAAATATTTGCAGAATAATTAATTTGAATTAATTAGATCTGAATTATTAATTAGATTTCGGGCTAGTGAGATCACAAGAAATTCCGGTTACGTACATTCGAACCGCGCAGCAACGGGGTGCGGCGAGAGGCGCTGTAGTGCTGTAATGTAGCAGAGAAAGCTAAAATGGCGTCCAAACACTGCTATTTCCACAAAGTTTGTTCTCTTTCTGTATTTGGGCTTCCAAAGGACATGACACACAGAGAGAAATGCTTACAATTTAAATTTAGTTATGTTCCAGAGAATTATTAAAATATATATAGCTAGCATTTGACAAAGGACAGCTTCAAGAATCTGTCACAGTTTACTGCTGGATTCAGCTAAAAACTCCTCCAACCGACGAAGCTGTGGATTGTGAGCCACAACCTGTATTTTTATTTGTTAAAATTAATCAATTACATGCACAGTGTCTAGTGTCAAGTATGTTGTAACGAGGACGTTAAAAAGGCTGTAAACAATGGGAAATAATGTTTGGCACAGTTAACAATTTAGCTACAAATTCATATTTATCAGTTAAACTGCTGTAAGCAGCCACAATCTTCAGCAGCGCTTTCAGTGTCTCTCTATGCAGCTGCTTTCTGTGCGTTCTACATCTTAATTAAACAAACTCGCAAAAGATATGAGAACATTTCATTTTACTTACACATGCTTATTCTGAATATATGTGAAAGACACTTGTCAGATTTGATTTTAGAGAGCAGGCGTGAGGTTCACCTGTGTGCTCTTCATTTTTTTTTGTCTGATTCAGGCAGCTAACGGTGCTAACAGTTGCTCTGACTGTTTACACAGCGCAAAAGCACATGCTTGTAGAGGCGTGACATGGTGACGTGGAGCCGATCCACGAATCACAGCACATTATGTTAACTGACCAATCAGAGCCTCTTGAGAGCGGGCCTTTCAGAGGAACCAAGATATATGATAGTCGTTTTCATGTCATCTGAGGGCCCATCTTACATGGGGCCCAGCCGCGAAAAGCAGCCCATACACCTTTACTCACACGTTTGCAATACTGAGAGCAGGAAAGAGACAGGCTGCACTGGTAAGCAGTATCTTCATAATATCGTTTAATTAAAATAATTGATCAACAATTTAATATCTTGACAGTCTCTACAAGTGAAGGCATTATCTACACACAATATGAATTTCCAATTAGGAAAATACTACAAACTATAAAATATTAGTCATGAAAATACTTAACAGACAAATCCAAATGCTCAACACAAGCGAGCTGCATTCCATACCAGCTCAGCTAGATGACGTATAATTTCTCAGACACGGCCTGTAGTCATCTTGAGCAACTTGATAACAAACGTCGTTTTAAAGAAGCTTAACCGATAAAAAAAATCAGGAGTGTGATTTAACTGATGTGTTTTATGTTGTAGAATAAAAGGTGAAAGTATCTTGAGTTTGTGTTAGCCGCGAACCTTATACAAGCGATTTAACCGAAATCCCATTTAAAATAGCCATTGACTTTGGGACTAGGGAACCGGAACTGCTAAAATGCGAACTCGCTTCAAGGTTTTTGCATACAAATTGACGTCATAGTTTCTCCACTCTATTAGGAGGTTTGCTGAAGGTGGCAGCTGTCGTGCAGCGGGGGGTTTGCATCTTTATTTAACAATCACAGTTCACGTTTATTGAAAAGTAAGAATTACTAATAAATCCATTAAAAGTCACGTAAAGTCTTTAGTTTCATGCTACAAGCGTACTGCGCCAAAACCCAACCGAACCACGCTCTGGCACACCACTTCCAACCAGGCCACGGCCGGCCAACTGAACTTCGCCAGGGCCCAATTCGGATGACTCACACATGTCAAATGAACCTGGAAATGGCCGTCAAACGTGCCTGGGCATGGTTCGGATAGCATAGTGTGAGCACACCCCAAGTCATCTTCCAATTGTTAAATAATAGTAATAAAATGTCTGAGGGGGAGATTGCATTTTCAAATTTCAAATCCGATTGCAGACAGCTTAGATAGATTTTCAAGTTTGTCCATATTGAAACTATGAAGTTACAGTACAGCAGAATAAATCAAAGATCCACAGCCACTAAAGTCAGAAAGAAATCTTACGTCCTCAAAGAAAGAAAGAAAGTTTGGATGAAATCGATCCAAACGGCTGGTCAAGGGGGCAGATGTGAATAACACAGCTCCAAGATCTACCAAACTGAAGAACAACAACAATCGGCTGGCCAAGAAAGGAGTGAAAAGAAAGAGAAGAGAAAGCTCCCACATGATCCACCAAAGCACCACAGCAGGAACCTGACACAGCGGCAGTCCAAAACTCCAACCCAGAAACAACGGTAGGACTTGGATCACAAACAAATCCAGATTGCGAGATTTGAGCTGAAGTTTGAAGTGCGATTCACGAATATGCCCAGACTCAAAGGCGCTGAACGTCAATAAAACTAGTGCAATGTCTCAGTCAGAGTTGAGTTTCCAGCTTGGTGGATATGGTATTAGAATAAATTTTTAAATTCATTTGAATCAGGGTTCCCACTCTTTCATGAACAGCAGATTCAAGGACTTTTTAAAAGCACCATTAATGTCAAACTTAACATTTCACTTTATATTTATATTAAAAATGTCAGAGAAATTATGTTTTCAATGTAGAAATTAAACTAAAATGTAGTTTTTAAACCGTCATCTTCTAAGAACTTTAATAAAGTTTGTTGAATTTAATACTATTTTATTGCTATTCAAATGCAGTTTCAGAAATATTGTTATAATGTGTATTATTGTCATATTTAAATTTAGGATTTTTAAATTAAGATTTTTTTAGTTTGGTTTTCACCGCAGCACAGTACATCCTACAAGAATGTCCCTTTCAAGAGTTCCCACTTAGATATGCTTAGCGTTTATAGCAGGTTTGGCATGCTGTCCCGGGAGAGAACCCTGAGCTCGGAGATATTTGAGCTCAAGGCTCCCGCCCGTTCAATAAGCATATCGGGAGAGCTGAGATCAGGCAGGTCTCGAGAGTTCCCCCTTTGAAAAGGGAGGAAAAAGGAGGAGTTGGGGTGGAAGGGGGGATTCTTCCAAAACGAAGATAGAGCAGTAGGAAGAAAACGATCCATTTATTGTAAACTAGGATCACTCTAATTGGATTATTACTGATTACAGATAAGCAGCCAGTCGTGCTCAATCATATCACGTGCTCCTCTCGAAATTAGTTTATGAAACTTCACTTCATGATCCTGTTTTACATGTTATAGCGCATAATTTATTTAACGTCACCACGTTCTCCACATTTTCTCTGGTGTTTCATGTAATTTCAGGCGTTTCATTTTTGATTTGTCGACTTTAACAGTAGTTTGGCACTTTCACTTTCAATTAGGAACATTTCATGCATGCCCCTCATGACAAACGACATATTGGATTAGAGTATGAACTGCTGGAAGAGTGTTGTTTTAATGGAATATGATATCGCATGCCGTATGGGGAAATATAACCTCCGCATTTCATGATGCAGGTGTCTGTGGTCCTTCAATGACTTGGTAGGTGTAGAGAATAATGTCAAACAGCCGTGTGTGTGTATAGACTATCCTGTCACAAAATGCGGCGAAAATCCTACATGACTCTAAGAGTTTGACTGCAGTGTTTACATGTCTGTACTGCACTTCCATAATGCTATTTAGTTCAATTATGACCTTAATCGAAATAAATGAATCAAAAAACACTGTTTATATGATAGACTCTTAATCAGAGTATTGTCTTAATTACATTTAAATCAGAATATTGGTGTCAATGTAAATGTACTCAATGATAAAGCAAGATTAATTAAACATGAGATACAACTAATATATTTGTATTGTATACATGCATAACATTTATTGCATGGGACAATTCTGTTGCTCCCTATTTAGTGTCATTATATGGAAGAGCGCAAACAAGGCATTTAATTAAAAATATCTGATATAAATATAGAGGATATGGTATTAGACAACACCAGGGCAGGTAAATGACTCAGTTGTTTCAATTTCAGTCACTGTACCGCATTCACTAATGCAGAAATTTGCTTCTAATGGGATTTCTAGGTTGGGATGGGAATCCTAAAGGGTCACAAAACACCAAAATACATTTTTTGAGATGTTGACAGTCGTATATGTGTCCCACGCTGCTAAAAAAACTATTAGGACACACAAATTTAATAAAAAAAAAGAGTGAAAATTCGTTCTTCTGGTTTGAAAAGAATTTTTTTTTTTGCAATCCTTGTGCGAATTTCAGTGTGAGGCTGGATGTCTGTACCAGCGAGTACAGCGTGACGTCTTGGAAGTCTTTCCAGTCTGCCAATCAGCACGATCTACTGTGTATGAGGTGCAACTTCATTATTATGCATGATATAGCTTTAAAGACTGTTTTTACCCGTTACAGTGTTCAGACAGCAGAGACGCTACGTTGTGTTGCCAACCGTAACTAAAATAAGTGGAAGATAAAGAATTGTATGGAGACATGGGTCGTCAGTGTTGTGTTTATAAATGTGCTGCAAAGAAGGTTTTGTTTTCATTTCCCCGCTATGAGAGCGCAACTGGACCCACGTGTGGATTACAATGCTCTGCTAACATGCGACAAAAATACATTTGTAAGGAACAGTTATTCCCGAGAGCTTTTCACGTCTGAAACTGGTCAAATCCGGATTTGCCACTCGTCTTCTTTTAAAAACACGATGCAGTTTCATTTGGTGTTGATTGTCCTATCTCTACAGATTTGGTAAGTGTGTGATCAGTGTTCTTTGTTTATGTTCATTCAGATGGCAAAGTTAGTGTCGTCAGCAGTACTCTTTCAGTTTCTAAAGACATACCTTAGTCAAAATGATTTAGTTACTAAGTTTACAGTACGTTAATCTCACTACAATATTATGTAGTGAAAGATCCTCTGTAAATGCTGCTCTCCGAGTGTAAACATGCAAACACTCTAATCAAACAATTACCGTCCTGTAGAAACCGAGTGCATCTAAGTTAACGGGTTTTTTTTTTTCTCCCATTCACCGTGCGGTATCAAATTCCATTAAAACAACACTTCCAGCAGTTCCTCGCATCCAATATCTCATGTCACATGGGGCATGCATGAAATATAAGGCAGTGAAACTGCCAAACTGCTGTTAAAGTCCACAAATTAAGAATTTGGCAAATAATTTGATTACTGATGTCCATGTAAACAGTCACTGTCTATCTTCCCCTGTGTCTGTGTGTTGTTTTGCCTGTGTGAAAATCAGCGCGTGCTCGAACCAAAAACTCCAATTTTTATGCAAAACCTCCCCTCTTTCCCTCCCCCGACACTCCCACCTAAACAGAGCAGGACTGCCCCACTTTCCTGACTTTTTTCAAACTAGAGGTGTGAAAACACCCTGCTGAGACAGGGGATTTCGTGGCCCTTTAAAGCATTTAACAACGCATCTTTGCCAATTTAGTTAATAAGTGTCATAGATTAGTAATACTTCATAAAAGACAAAAATGATAATTCCACTCATAAAATGTATTTTGGCTATCTGGAATACGAGTTACTTTTTTATTTATCTGTAACATGTTATAAGTTTACTTCTATAATGTCATTTGTTTGAATATTGTATTATTTCCCACATTTTACTAATTTCCCTTTAAATTAATTTATGCTTGACATGTATAATACATTTTGTTTCTGTTTTACACTTATATTAAACCAAACACATGCTATTCCAATTTCATTCAAATTTATGTAATTTCGTAATTGCCTGCATAACTTTGATTTTGCACTGATGATAACATTTTAAAGCACAGGAAACAAAACAACATCTAGTTCCACAGAGGAATCCAACCACTTCTTTGAAGCACACAGTGTTGCAAAAGCGCAAAGAGAAATGTCATGTCTTGATTTGGTTTATCCTCACCAAGGTCAAGAAGCGTTCATGGGGGATCAGATTTGATGTCTGACAGCTCCTGTCAAGCTTCTGTCTGATCTGTTTAAAGTTGTTTTTTGCTGTTGTTGTTGTTTTTATTACATTGTTATAATAGTTGTTAACTATTAATTGTAATATTTAATTGTAACCCTGGACTACAAATTAATTTTTTTTGGAATTGAGATTTATTTTTTATCTGAAAGTTGAAAATAATAAGCTGGTTTAGTTTGTTAGGACAGGACAATATTTTGATACAACTATTTAAAAATCTGGGATTTTGAGGGTTCAGAAAAAAAAAATCAAAAACTAAAGATATTGTGTTTAAATGTGTTAAAATAAGTTCTCAGTATATTATTATTTAAAAAATTAGTTTTAATATATTTATACAATTTTCATAAAACATGACCTTTTCTTAATATTTGAATGATTTTCACTTTCACACAGGTTTATATAGTTTTGCATTTTGTTTTGCCTCAATAATAAAAACCTTTATTTTAAAACTGCATGTTGTGTTTTACTTGTATTATCTCTGACTAATATTAAGTGTGACAAACATTCAAAACATTTGAAATCAGTGTTCTGAAAGGGCAAACAGTTATATTTATACACCCTTTTTAACTGTTAGGATATAATTGGTGATTATTATTTTTTATTTTATTCTGGGTATTTTGTTACCTGTTTTTTTTTTTTTTTAAACACAAAACATACAAGCGTAATAACATAACTAGATAGATTGACATTAAAATAAATACAATATAAAAAGAAATATAAAATAATTACAACTATATTCAAACAGTAGATTTAAGGCTTTAAAATAATTACCATTTCCTTTTGCTTTGATAATTCTTGTTTCTTTTAACGTACAAAGGTAATGACCTATTTCTATTTTAAAGTGAGTAAAATTAGTTTTTTTCACTGCCCATTTACATTAATGAATAAAGAATTTCTATATATAATGAGCAAATTAACAATACACCAAACTTTGAAATCGAGCATTCTCATAAAAAATAAAAACATTTTTCTTTGAATTCCAATTCAATATCTGTACTCTGTTTAACCACAACAACAACAACAATAGATCACACCAAAATAATTGTGTATAAATACAATCAGGGCTTGACTTTAACTTTTTTGCTCACCAGCTACTGTCGCTAGTAGTTTTCCAACGTTACTTTTCACTAGCCAGAGTTTTGTTGCTAAATTTAATGTTACATTCACAACTAATTATTTACTTGCCACAAATTTTAAGTAATGTGTCAAAACAAGCTAAATATAGCTATATATACATAGACTTTTTATTCAACAAAAATGTTCTTAAAAAAACTATTGACATTAAAAAAAATTATTCTCATTTACCTAAACTATACACAGTAGACCAGACTAAAGGTCCCAGATCATCAGGTAACTATAGATAAATGGACAGTTATCTCCTATTTAAGCAATGTTATTGTAAAGAATGAGAATTAAACCATATTAACAAAAATAACTGCAAGCAAAAGAAAGCAGGTGAAAAACATTCTGTGTACGACAGTGAAAGGATGGTTGCGCACACACGGTTAACGTTAGTCCCAGTGATAATTTGTTCAAAGAATGGTAGAAGCGAAAGCAACAACAGCTGCTGCATACAAAAAAATCTGGACATCTCTTGAAAGCAGCAGAACTGTGGGTGCACGAGCACCGCTTTTTTCCAATCTATTTCAAAGAGAAACAATCTCACCACTTGTGTTTCTAGGCATGGTTGTTTTGTGCAAAAAAACAGGAGCTTTTAAGCACCCGCGCGCTTCACATCAGCTGTGCCTCGCTCACAACGTCAGTAAGCGAGGATTGCCTGTATCTCACCATGTGCCTGATCATCCTCTCATTCGGTATTCACCTGCTTTCTTTCACTTATCAGTCGTGCTGCTTCTTGATTCTAAGATCACATTTGAGCACACATTGACAAACGTCATAACTAAATTTTAGTCATAACTAAAATTCTAATCTTTAGTGCTGAGCCAGCACTGGCAATTTTAAAATTATTTTCAACCAGCCAAAGTGGCTAGTGTGGGTGTCTGTCTAATCCGCCACAGCTGAAATCTACCCACATTTGGAGGGTGTTAATGTCAAGCCCTGAATATAATCATAAAATAAATGAACAATACTCTCTTCTTATTATTAGCCATGTTTCAATCATTGTATCAACCAATCAAATTATTCTTTTATCACTGACTGATTATTAGCTAACACATTGATGAATGAAAAATGACAATTGAATGCCTGTTCTCTCTCTTGTGATATTGTATAATTACAGTTTGTTTATTAATAGAATACATTTAAATCAATCAATCTTCATAAAAAAAGTTTTTTAATTTATATTTATTATTTTTGTGATTTTTTTTAATGATTTGAGAAATTTTCAATTTATATTAAAATATATATTTATGATAAAAGGGTTTTAAAAGTCAAAAGTCTCTCGTTACAGTGGTGTTTTAAGTTTTTTTTGTAAAATGAATCAAGACTTCATTTTAAATCTTTCGAGCTCATAATTTGATGTGACAATATATCAGACATGTTTCTTGGTACACTCAAAAATGATGTTTGCTATTATTCAAATTACTTATATAAAATAAGCTGAATCACCACAATTATAGTTTTTTTGGGGGACAACTTATGTTCAATCCACTTAAATTTGCAAAAAGTAATCTTAACTTAATTCCTTTATGTTGTCCCAACACAAATTGATTGTGTGGAACTCAGCATTTTTTAGTGAACAGTGGTCTCTCGCTATACAGACGCCCTAGTTTTTCACAGGTCTGCGATTGCTGAATCCAATGCAAAATCAACAAAAAGTCGAACATTTTTGCAAGCCGGCAAAATTCTTAAACGCAAAATAATCACTAAAAAATTTTAATAATCTCATAAAACATCAAATTCTAAACCATATTAACAAAATTATATTAATTTCAGTTTGCAATTAATTGTTTTACATGACATGCATACGAGTGCACGTGATGTATTTGAGTGTCTCTTGAAAAATTACATCTCACCAGCTCCCTCACAGTCATTACATGACATTGCATTACATGACCATTACAGTGTTGCAGTCTGTGTAGGAAGCAGACGAGGATGAAGCGTGAGGGATTTACAAGTGAAGTCAATGCAAAGATGGGATTAGACATCCTGTGGCGCAAATTGGCCATTTTGTGAGTTTGACGCACTTCAGACTGCAAAAAAAGTGTGAGCAATGGAACAGACAGAAAAGCAAGCAGCTTACAATGATGGAGATTGGTTCAAGGATGGCAGCAGCTGGTCGTGACTGAATAGAGGGACATTATTTGTGCTTTACATGTACTGTATGACTGGTATTTTGATGTTTGTCATGAAATCGATTTCGTTTAACTCTTTTCCTGCAGTTAACCAGAGAAAACTCTTCCCTGCCACTGACAAGTTTTATGGCAATCCATGTTTTAGGTGTATTACGGTAGGGGAAGCCCTAACGCATTTCCTGAGTGATGTACATGTCAGATTCTCTGGTGAGTGAAATCTGAAAGAGAGAAAAAGTAAGTAGTTTTTTTTTTTTACAGCACATTGTTTTCTACGTCCTGATTGGCTGTAGACCATTGTTAGTCAATCTTCTTCATGTCTCGCACAGTACAGAATGCGTTCAAGCTTGCCATCGCTAGCAGTGCGAGTTTCAACAAGGATGCAAAAAGGGTTGTAACAGTCCGCAGCAAGACCATAGTAAAGAGGGTGACACACTGGATGTGCCAAGCAGCGCCATGCAAACATAGGTTTCAGGGTGCGCACACCGGCGCCGTAAGTCAGCAGCTGTCTGCGGTGCCCAGCTATGACTCAGGACATTGTTCATATTTCTGCATCACCACAGAGCACCATCTGAATAATTTAATTTTAAATAACATGCAAATGTGCACATCCGTGTTTACTTTCAACTGTCATGTGCACCTGCTGTGACTGTCTGTTTTTGCTTTGTGGATCAATGACTGCAGGAAATAGAACATTACGCTGAACACCAATATTATGAAAAGCTTTATGAACCTTTTCCTCACAGCAATGAATGTTTGCTCCTGACAACAGGTTTTGATCTTTGGTTTAACTCTATAATACTGGAATTATTTTTCTATGAAAGTTTGAACTTTGAGAGTGTTTAAACGAGAGAAAAATGTGAAAATGTTAATGCCTGTCTGAGAAAAGTGTATAAAGTGTGTAGTGAGGGGTTTCACAGCCTTAAAACATCTATAATAATTGTAAAAAATAAAGCTGACTACTTCACAGATTTCGCCTATCGTGGGCTATTTTTAGAACATTGAACATTTTCAGTTGATTTGAACAAAACTGTGATAATTTTGGTCGTTATAATCGTTATCTGACATCTTTTTAACCGCTACATCTCTAATACAAATGTTAAAATTGACCAGAATAATCTGATTAAGATTAAAAATAAATAAATAAAATCATTAAAATAAAATAAAAATCCTAAACAGACTTGAAACACACTGTTTAAACAGTAAATGTGTTTGTTTTTGTTTGTCTCTTACCGTAGCGTGCTCCATCCAGCTGAGCTCGGTTCTTCAAGTTTGTGTGTAGTTGGCTCAAACAGTCTGTCTCTAAGATAAACATTTTTTTTAGGTTATACACACTTAGCTGTAGGCACTCAGCATGAACAGTGACAGCGATGCTGCCCAAGCAAACTTTCTTCTAACACAAGCCAACATCAATGTTTGGCCAGAGGTCAGAGTTGGTGTGTGTACTAACCAGTGATGGGCAATGGGAGGTAATGAAGGCTCTCCAGCGCCCAGCACAGAGCTCTCAGTTGGACACTCAGTAAACTACAGAAAAAGAAGAGCAGCTTCGGGCACTGAGACGGCTGACTCAACTAGAAAGCAGAGAAAGGCAGAGAGGACAGAGAGAGAGAAAAAAAAAACATGGACATGGTCACTAGGATTGAAAAAACAGATGTTAAGTGTATTTATAGAATGTTTTAAAAGGGTAAACATAAATATCTGTTATTTTTAAATTGTTATATGGGTCAAAGACAAAAATGTGTTTTTAAAGGGATAGTTCCCTCAAACCTGAAAATTCTGTCATCATTTACTGACTATAAATTTAATTATTAAGAAATGTGGTTTGACAAATGGGTAAAATCGTTTAAAATAAGTTCAATAGTCTCTTGAGGCTTAATGTCATCAAAAGATTCTTGTCATGAACATGATTTGACAAAAAAAATGTTTGTTCTTTAACCTATTCAGTGCCTCCAGGATTTTGCGGATCTCACATTTTTCTGAAATGCCGCTGATTTCCTGCAAATTCATGGTCTAGACCAAGGATGGGCAAACTCGATCCTGGAGGGCCGATATCCCTGCATAGTTTTGCACCAACCCTAATCAAACACACCTGCTTGTAGCTTTCTAGTGATCTTGAAGACACTAATTAGGGTGTTCAGGTGTGTTTGATTAGTGTTGGAGCTAAACTCTGCAGGGACACCGGCCCTCGAGGAGTTTGCCCATGCCTGGTCTAGACCATTGATGCCCAAAGTTGGCCCATTGTAACCTTTGATTTGGCCCACCAACCCATCTGAGAGGAAAGTGAGACGATGATGGAGAGAGTTGGGTCGAATGTCTTTAACACAGAGACCATCATTTCTAACTTGAGGTAAACCTTTTTGTGTTTTATTGATGAGCTACAAAAAAAACAAACAAATTAAATGTTTCAATTAAATGAAAATTAATCAGATTTTTTAAAAATGTATATACTGTCACTCAACAGATTAACAGGACTATGAAAAAGACAGCAGCGAGCAAATCAAGGCAAAAACTAGAGTAATTCTGTCAGAAGTTAGATTGGTTTATTTTTCCTGTAATAGGTTCATTATAAAAAGAAAAAAATACTGTATTAGTATATTGAAAATTCAAAAATAGTAAATTGAATAGTAAATTGAATTGAATGAAATATAAAGCAATGTTTTCTAGTCATTTTTAAACATTTTTTAAGTAAATTAGGAAATTAGCCATGGAAACTATGTTTACCTTCGGCCCACAAGCCTCAATCAAATTTGGGTTTTGGCCATTCATAAGAAAAAGTTTGGGCACCCCTGGTCTAGATGCTTTCTATGACCTCATCACACTAATTCACCCAAAAAAAGGCCATGTGGATGCAAACAACCCTTGCTATGATTATACACACTATGATTTTACAATCAATATTGTAGATGACGATATATACCTTTACGCTGGTCTGTAACTCAGCATTTAACCAGATAAAGAAGACATAATATGTTAAATAAGCAAAACTTACAAAGTCTCATTTACCTACAAATATTACTCTGAAAGACTGAAAAAAAAACTTGAGGTGAGTTAAATTACTTAAACACATGCTGCGAGTACACCACATATCACAGGCATGGTGTCAGGCCTCTTTCACAGCACACGGGCTAGCAGTGAAGAATGCAGTATGTGCACAGAGCATGAAGCAATGAGCTGGCTTTCACATCAGCGGCACCTGCAGCACATACAGATTCACGGCTGTTGCACAGATACTTGTATTTCTCTTTACCTATGTATATATGTAAATTCTTTCGTGATGTACTGTTGACATGCTGTTAATATAATGCATTGTTTGCAATGGTATGTTCGTGCATTGTTTGCAGCCTCTAAAGTTGACAAATAGCTACAAACTATAAACAAGAAGAGAGAGAGTGAGAGAGAGTTTTAATTTTATTGCCATTTCAGCTTCTATGGCTATGTCATGGCAAAAAAAATAAATAGATCAAATTGACCACATTTTATAAATACCAATTTTCTATAATTATAAAAATATTCTAACAATTAAAAGTAATCAGCTGCAATAAATAATATACAAGGTAAAATACAGAAATAATAATGACGATAATATAGAAGATAAAAATCTAAAAGTTTTTTAAGGTTTCCTTTTGATAAAATTGTAAAATTTTAGAAGAATTCACATTTAAAAATATTTCATTTAAAGTCTCTCCAGATAAAAATTGTTGTCTGATAACATAAAAAATGGGGCACTTGACAAAAATATGTTTAACAGTTTGGTTTCTGTTGCAATATAGACATTTTGGGGGTTCTTCTCCTTTGAGTAAATGTTCATGTGTTAGTCTCGTGTGTCCAATGCGGCATCTTGTATAAACAATCTCATCATGTCTTGACTTAAAAAATAAATTAGATTTTGCTATAGACAAGAAAGATTCTTCTAAAATAAACCTGTGGCACCTTTAAATTTACTTTATTATTTTTTAATTTGTTTTATTATTAATATGCTAATGATTTTAATTGTTATTTGGTTACATGAAATATTAAAATTAAGTGTTATTTTATGTTATAGAACCCAATGTCTTGGTCTAAGAGTAAAAAAAAAAAAAATAAAAATAAAAATAAAAAAAATAATAATAATAATAATAATAATAATATATATATATATATATATATATATATATATATATATATATATATATATATATATAAATAAAGACATTTGTCTGTGATATTCATTTTTTAATAGCAAATCAATGCAAAATAATGCCGTAAATATTGCCACAAATTCAGTAATTTTATGCCACAAAAATCAAAAAGAAATCCTGGAAGGGCTGCCTACTGTTTTAAAGAATGATGCAATTAGTGTGTGATTTCTGTAAATCATAGCAAAAATGTATACATTTATACATAGTATACAGTTAAAATACAATAGTCAACATTTGAAGTGGATCATCGTCTTCCATCAAGGTTGTCCTAAACTATTGAATAACACCCATTCTAGTTCAAGGACGATTTTGCACGTTAAACACGTCGGCCACAACAGGAAATAAAAAAAGTGCAACTGCGTCAAATGCGTACATTTTTTTAACGCATTAAAAATTTCTAATTAATCACGTGCGTTAACGCGCTAATTTTGACAGCCCTAACTTTAACGTTTTATTTTAACAAAAGTTACTTGAAATATTAGACACATGCATTTTGGGCCAATGTGTACTCTAAAATGGGACCCCTCGTCTTTGACCCACTTATGCATTCACAGTAATTCAGCAAGGATGAATTAAATTTTTGACACAAAAAAAAATTGTCAATGCTTTTATTTTAATGCTTATTTATGTTACAGAACAGATTAGCTCTTTTTGGCATGATTTTGAACATCATGAGCACTGGTTTCATGTGTCATAACAGAAGACAGGATCTCAGAGGCACACACAAACATCTTTTGGTCTTAACAAAAAACGAATACTTTTATATCCATTACATTAGGTTTGTGCCTTTAAGTGCTCCTTCAGTGAAAGATTATAACGGTTTCCAAAAGCTGGAAAAATGCTGCATTCAAAAGGTGCACTCCAAGGCAGGAAATCATCAAGGAACATCTAAATCCTAATCCAGCTTCACTTCCTGTCTCCTGAGAAACCTTCATCGGATCGATTTTTGAAGGCAGCAAGGATATATCCTTTGCTGCCTTGGATATCCCACAATCCTGTGAGTTCCATTCCTGACAGCAGAGCTAAAAAGTGGAGAGGGCATCTAAGGGTGCTTTCACAACCGTAGATCGATTGTTTTGTTCCAAAACAGGGATTCAAATGGTTACAATGTTGCTTTCTGTTCTTGGTGCAGTTCGCTTTCACAGGGCAAAATTTGTAAGTGGACCAAAATTATTAAAACAAGTCACATGCGAGTTCCATGGTTTATTTTACAGGATTCCATTCTGCTGTCATACATGTTTTTTTAAATTTATGATGAGTAATAAGGCATTATGTGAAAAGGTGCGCTTTAGTTTTAAATGATAAATCAAATATAAATCAGAGGTAAGACTTTCTCTTACACAGCCTCATTTTAATTGTACATTTCTATTGTAAACTAAAAGTACAATAGCATCTAGTTTGCAAATACATAAAAAAAAATCTCTTTTGCTGCTTGTTTAAAATGACTACTTTAAAAACTGAGTTAAACAACATAATTCTTATGTTTTTTGGGGCACAATTTAATTTTCTATGTTCAATTCACTTAAATTTGTAAAAATGACGAAGTGAACTTCAATTTGTGTTGGGACAACATGAAGGAATCGTGTGGAACCCAGCATTTTTTACAGTGCACTTTAAACGTAAACGTAAGGTGTATTACACCAGTATTCCCTTTACATAGTAGCAGTTAACTATTTTATGTAAATCTCAATTTAAACATTAATGTAGTCAAATTAAACCAAAACAAAAAGATATTTGCCACTGCCAGGGCATTAAATGTTTTTTTTTTTAAGAGTTATTTATAGAAAAAACAAGTTGAAAGTCCAGAGACAACCTTCATGCAACTGATCATGCAAATGATTTTTATATACATGTGTATGTATATATATGTATGTATGTGTATGTGTGTGCATAAAGTAATAATAATAATTAATTAAAACTAAAAAAGTTTTACGGTTTGAGTACAGTAGGGTTGCCTAACCTATTGCTGTATATAGCATTCTACTGCATTGATAAATGATAAAACAATTCAATTCATGTTTATTTCTATAGCGCTTTTACAATGTGGATTGTCTCAAAGCAGCTTAACATATGAGTTGTGTGTCAGTCCAGTTTTCAGAGTTGAAGTTCAGTTTTGTTCAGTTCAGTGTGGTTTAAATTTCACTGCTGAAAGACCAAACACTAAAGAGAAAATCCATCAATGTGCTGCTCCACAAGTCCCAAATCAAGCAAGCCAGTGGCGAGGAACAAAACTTCACCAATTGACGAAAGTGAAGAAGAAAAAAAAAAAAAAAAAGAGAGAAACCAGGCTCAGATGGGCACGACCATTCCTCCTCTGGCCAAACTTCCTGTGCAGAGCTAATTATCTGCATTAAGTAATTTCTGTGTTACCGCTGTTATAATTGAACTTACCCAGCCCTAATTATAAAATTATTTTAACATGACAAGTATATTTAAGGATAGTTGTGTTGTTCCTCCAAATTATTTTCTTTTTGTATTCCTTATAGTACAGTAATATTCAATAAAAGTCCATAATATTGTGGCAAAAAGGCTTGTATTGAGTTTTTAGGCTTGTTTTTGGTCTGTTGAAGTTTACTGTTAATATTTGATTGATTGATGAGAATAATGGCACCTCATCGTTACACTTGTCTCTCAATAAATGGAGACGAAAAAAAACATTATGGGGCACAAGAAAAAAAGTGGATTAATTCAGTACTAGAGTGAATGAAAGTGATACTTTAGCAAGCACCCACCTTATTCCAAAAACGTAAAACTCTTCCTTACTGAGTGCAAACTTTCAATAAGGATAAGCCCAAAACTGAAGGAAAACCGAAACCTGTGCTCAAAGTCTGAGCTTCTGATGCAACAGAAGACACCAATCCACTCACGCCATTGACATTCCCTTGCTGTAGCTCTCTTTGAGCTGCATTCATCACACACACTGAGAAACTTGCAGACAAAAGCAGACTTCAAAAGCAGCATCTTGCCAGTGTCTGTCTTAGTTTACATTTGTTTTGTCTGTCTGAGTCTTTGTGCGTGTCTGTAAAATATGGAGGTTTGCGTGTTATTGTTTGTGCAATTTTCCTCCACAGATTATTTGAGTATTATGCATCTCAATAATAGGGACGGGCAATTTATTATCATTTGCAATATACCGGTAAACATTCTGCTCACCAAAAAAATGGAACTTATCGTAATACTAACAATACACCAACAATTGGTCTGAACAGTGACTTGTACATTAACATGTGTGCAGTACAGTGTTTATGAGTCTATTTACAAACAGATTTACTTACAGACTTTTACTTTAAATTCACGTCAACATCAGTCAGGTGTTTGAAATCTCTGCTTTTTGTGTCCAGATTCAGGAAGTTGTATACGTTAATAACGATGATGTTTGGGTTTAGGGTTGTGGCAGGTCTAGACATTAATAACTGTGATGGTTGGGTTTAGGTTTGGGGAAGGTGTATACATTAATAACAATGATGGTTGGGTTTTGGTAGGTATAGATGTTAATAACTATTAGGTTTAAGCGTGGAGTAGGTGTAGGCATTAATAACTGATGTACAGTGTCATCTTGCCGACAACATAGTTTTGACACGTGGGTCTCCATAAAATCAAGTTACGCCTCTGCTACAAGTTTCATCCCATCAAGTTACGGCCCTCTCTTGCAGTCCGGAGACAGACACTACTCCATATCACCAAGCGTTTAATATTTCATCCATTTAATACTTTATTCTGTTTTTTTTTATCCTCTTTGCTCTGCAGCAGCTAAGATTTATGTATGAGAGCGCTCTCTAGTGTCAGGTATGAATGAAAGATTAACTACATTACAATGTTTGCTCACAACACTATTCCAGAGGTTTCGAACTTTACAAACTGTCCTGCAAAGTTTATTTCTTACTTCAGCACATCTGCTTGTGTATTTCATATGATCCTGAAAAGATTGATTAGCTGCATCATTGTGTTTGGTTACTGTTGAGCTCTGCAGGATAGTTGGCCTCCAGGAGCCGGGATGAAGATTAATTTATATTTTTTGGAAAAGAAAGAAAATTATTACTCGTCTCAGAAGATACATAACTTTTTTGCCTCTTAGTAGATACGTATGAATTAACATCATTAATATAGTTATCGCAATAAATACCATAACATTTTTATATAACTTCCATATAAAGTCCATACCACCTATCACTCCAATTCTATTTTTTTACCCCTACCCCTTCATCTACCCCTTCTCCTTGGTCCTTGAGACAGATTGTGAAGGGGAAGGGCTTCAAATGTTACCCCTAAGAAATGAAACACCACTACAATACCTACAATATATACAATATAGAGCCTACTGTGCATTTAAACTGTGACCATATACATCTAAACACACGAAAACAACATTAGCATTAACGTTATACCAGACACTGTAAGCTAATTCCCAGCAACTAGACCTTTCTGACAGGAATAGAGTGTCATTGAGTGTCAGATGTGAAAGTATGTTGTGGGACTGCTGTACAGGAGTTAATTATATGGATTATGGATAGCGATATTTAGCAGGTTTTTTAAAATAGCTTTTTTTTTTGTTTTTTTTAAAGCATGATGGTAAAACATCATGCACAAATGCCATGATGCAACATGAATGCCAGTATGCATGTACTATGCTTGTTTGTTGTAAAAATTTGTAGTAATGACAAAAAAAAAGACTAATTTTTGCATCTCCTTACTTTCGTGTGCAGCTATGCTGCCGTTGTAGCTGGTGTATCTTGGGAAATTTTTGCACCCCTTGGTTTCGAGTGTGGTCCTGAAAAATCTCAGTTTCAAGGGCTATAGCCATTCCCCTTAGCCCTACGCCTTCAAGCTAAAGATAATTGGGTAAGGGGAAGGGCTAATGGGTAGAATTGGAATTAGGCCTTACTCCACAAGATGAGACATGAGATCAGGTTCACGAGAATGAGATAAGATGTTTACACTATTTTTTGGAATCCTTGATGAAATATGTGATGGGAAAATGGTCTTCTACTTAACTAAAAAAGAAAAAAAAAAAAAAAAAAAAAAAAGAAAAACTATTTAGGTACTTTTTTAAAATGTACTTGTAATGTTCATTTACTTCTTATTAAATGAATTCCATGCTGTAATGGGCATGTAAAGACTGCAAAATATTTGCTAATATATCAATGGAAAATTAGAAAACAGAAAAACAAACAAGTAAAAACAATTAAAATCCAAAAATGCAAAAAATTTGGTGCTTTATTAAATAAACATGTAATGAATGCTATTTTACTTCTATTTGAAGGAATTATGCCATAAAGCAGTGGTTCTCAAACTAGGGGTTGCGACCCCTGTGAGGGTCACAGAATAATTTCAAGGGGTAGCGAGAGTAATTTAATAATCGTTTACTTTTCAGTGATTATAATATATATATTTCAGTATTACAAGTGAAAGCTACAAACAAATATTTTCAGATTTTTTAAAAGATATTACTGATTAGAGTGTTTAAAAAAAATAAATAAATTGAACATCACTGTGCAGCGACTAACTTGCAAGTTATCATTACAGCGTGCATCTGGATGTGAAAACCGCAACGGCAGAGGCTTAGTCCCTTTATTAATCAGGGGCCACCACAGCAGAATGAACTGCCAATTCATCCAGCACGCAACCCATTACTGGGAAACACTCATACACTCTCACACACATACACTGCAGACAATTTAGCTTACCCAATTCACCTATAGCGCATGTGTTTGGACTTGTGAGCACCCGCAGGAAATCCACGCCAACACGGGGAAAACGCCAAACAGAAATGCCAACTGACCCAGCTGAGGCTCGAACCAGCAACTTTCTTGCTGTGAGGCGATCATGCTACCCATGTGCGCCACCTTGTCGCCATGGATAAATATGTATTCCCAAATCTAAAAATGTTGAGGAAACTGTGGACAGTTTGCCCAAGTTATTGGAACCGTCTACTTCATCTAAGCATATGAGCAAGACCTCGTCAGACCAAAGTAGAAAATGCCAGAAATATCAGGACGAATTCATAAAGTATGAATTCACTTGCTCTGCTGTCAACAGTAAACCCATCCCATTTAAAGGTAAGCCAAAATTTTATGTACGGTAAATATAGTTAAAATACGGCGAAGTTATTTTTATTGCAAACTGATGCATCTCCACATGTGTGCAGAAAACCACCTGCGCACCTCATACACTGCTCCTGCAGGACCCTGACGCGCTGCACTTCTCCCGGTGTGAGTCACGGTTGTTTTGCACTACGAAAAACGTACTTGCTGCTCTCGCGCCACTCATGCGTTGTGAAACCAGTGTAACTTATGTTGAGGTGACAGAACACAGTAAGTTTTACAAATCGCCAAAACTAAAGTTTAAATAATTTGACAGTGATCTTACTAAGCATGCCGATTGACAGACTTTTATGTATGAAGTGAAAAAGGAGGAATGAGTCAGGGAGGTAAAGACTTAATAAACCTAATTCTCTGCCATGTGTCAAGTTAAGACAACAGATAATTCTATAAAACATCTTTTCTTGTAATCTATAGAATTGTCTATAGAATTTCATTCAAATGCAAAAGATTTCATAAATGATCTTAGCATCACTCCAGTTGTGCCTTTACGATGTTTTCCAGTTACATTTAGAATTAATTTCTGTTATTTATTTAGAATAATAATTGTAATAATAATTGTATTTAACAAAATATATAATTTTTTTTTTTTTGAGGGAGGGGGGCGTGCCCCAGTAGAGCTTTATGTCTTGCAACGCCCCTGGTAGCAGCCTTTGCTTTTGGATGCGGCAACCCTTTAACTTGGAAAAAGTGGTTACATCACACCCACACAAGCATACGAGCACAGCCTGGGTTGCCAAAGCACTTGATTTGCAGTTCAAATGCAATCCTGCCTTAAATCTTCAGTGCTAAACACACCCTCATGCTCTATCATAACTTTACAACTCATGAGACAACTTTTCACCTCAACCTCAATTTGACATATTTAAAGATGTTTGCACATGTGTGTACCTTGTAGGTGTGTATGTCTGGTTCCTCACAGTCTGAATCGCTGCTCTCATCAGGATTGTCTGAAACAGTCCATGATAACACACCATGTCTCTTCATGAAGTCACACACCGGTGCATCTGTCTGAACCTACACCCACACACACACACACACACACACACGCAACAGTTTATGTTGCTAAAAACACATACCAACAAGCTGCAAAATGATCAGTTTAGGGTTGAAGTGACCTGTATCCCATCAAAGAAAAAACAAAACTTGCTTACACCTTTTTATGCGTTTGTGAGTCAGTCGGCTGAAAACTGTGGCAGCACTCGAAAATAAAAGAACACAGCTGGCCTGAATGGTCAGCATGTCAGAGATTAGATTGAGTCTGAGAGCTTGCTATGTTTGGGCAGTAGAGTGAAAACTGTATTTTTAGCTGTGTCTGTGTAAATTTGCGGTTTGTGGCTTTGATTTTGGGCATTGAAAAACTCAGAAATCACTACATTTGTGATGGAGAGTTAATGTATATTAACCAGGATGAAAATGTCTTTAAATTTATGAATATGCATCTGCTCAGTTGTTTTATTAACACAAATATCTAATCAAAGTGCTCCTTGCTGTCACAATCACCAGCGATCTAATGTGTGATCAATGGAATCCGGAACAGGTGCGTGTGAGCGGTGCATGACTGGATGTAGTTCTTTAGTGTGGTGTGTGTGTAGTTCTCCTAGTGATTGTGACACTTGCACCTTTTCTAAAATCTAAGCACTTTAAGCAATTTTCAGGTGCATTTTCAATTTACAATTATGGCAAACTATATATTTACATGTATAAAAATTATTCATCACATTATATCAGATGACTGCCCCAAGCCCAAAGTACACTGGTTTACTCTATTTAAATATTTAATTATTATTACCTCTTTAGTAAGGTAAATTATTAAAGCAACACATTTTACAATTACAATAAAATTTCAAGCAATAAAAACAAAAAAAAAACCCCAAAAAAACAAATAAACAAAAAACTTAATATTTGCATAATATACATTTTTTTTCAAACCTTATGTATTTATTTTGTTTGTAGAACATAAAGATACACATATCTAAACCATCGCAATTCAGATGTCTAACAGCTGTTTTAAATTGTGTCTCTTTGCAATAAAAACTAAATAAAAATATAATTAAAAAATAGGGTAGCTTTACTTGGACATAGCAAAATTAAGACCTGTTAAATTATTTAAAACCAACAACACAATATTTCTGTGAGTTAATTTGACTTTAAGGCCTAAAATTTAACTTTCAAGACATTAAGACTTTAAGACTCAGAGGACACCCTGGAGAAATTTGTATTTATTATTTACCTATAAAATGTGTAAATGATAAAAATTATATATAGTTGGGTCCATAAATATTTGGACAGACACAATTCTAACATTTTTGGCTCACAATGGATGAAATTAAACCAACAAGATGTGCTTAAACTGCAGACTGTCAGCTTTAATTTAAGGGTATTTATATCCAAATCAGGTGAACGCTTTAGGAATTACAACAGTTTGCATATGTGCCACTTGTTAAGGGTCCAATAGTAATTGGACAGAATAATAATCATAAATCAAACTTTCACTTTTTAATACTTGGTTGCAAATACTTTGCAGTCAATTACAGCCTGACGTCTGGAACGCATAGACATCACCAAACGCTGGGTTTCATTCCTGGTGGTGCTCTGCCAGGCCTCTACAGGAACTGTTTTCAGTTCCTGCTTGTTCTTTCCCTCAAAAACTCTTTGGTTGCTTTTGTAGTATGGTTTGGGTCATTCTCCATCTGCACTGTGAATGTTGTTTCAGAACTGTGAAGGCTTTTTTAGAACTCTAGTCTGGCCTTCCTGTTTTTGAGGCTCACCAATGGTTTACATCTTGTGGTGAACCCACTGTATTCACTCTGGTGTAGTCTTCTCTTGATTGTTGACTTTGAAACACATACACCTACCTCTTGGAGAGTGTTCTTGATCTGGCCACTGTTGTTTTCTTCACCAGGAAAATAATTCTTCGGTCATCCACCACAGTTGTTTCTGTGGTCTTCCGGGTTTTTTGGTGTTGCTGAGCTCACTGGTGCGTTGTTTCTTTTTAAGAATGTTCCAAACAGTTGTTTTAGCCATGCCTGATGTTTTTGCTATCTCTTTGATGGGGTTGTTTTGTTTTTTCAGCCTAATGATGGCTTGCTTGACTGATAGTGACAGCTCTTTGGATATCATCTTGAGAGTTGACAGTAACAGATTCCAAATGCAAATAGCACACTTGAAATGAACTCTGGATCTTTTAACTGCTCATTGTAATTGAAATAACATACACATTGCCATGGAACAACTAAGAAGCCAATTGTCCAATTACTTTTGGACCCTTAACAAGTGGGAAGCACATATGCAAACTGTTGTAATTTCTACACTGTTCACCTGATTTGGATTAAAATACCCTCAAATTAAAGCAGTCTGCAGGTAAAGCACATCTTGTTCGTTTTATTTCAAATCCATTGTGTTGGTGTATAGAGCCAAAAATGTTAAAATTGTGTCCATGTCCATGGACCTAATTGTATAAATTTAAATATCTATGTTACAAAATTGTTTATAACACGTTATTATGTTTGTTTGTGTTTGATCACATATACATAAATATGTAAGATACACACACATTACCCCAAAACAAACTTTTATTTTGGATGCGATTAATATCTAATCTTTGCCCAGAATTAGCAATAAACTCTCTTAAATAAGTTGTAAATCGTCATAATAATATTATATAATTTACTCTAATCTCGAGAACCCAACAGCCAGCCACTGAAAAGTCAATTAAGACTAAGCGATGAAGAGGATTTTAAAGTGTACAATGTACAAAGCTTAACTGTGATCAGAGGATGAATGTGTTTGTTTGTTAAAGCAGGTGTCTTTACCTCCTCCATAACCAGAACCCCACAGCGCACCATGCTGTCCACAACATCAAGAGCAAAGCTATGAGCGTTCTGACACGGCTGAGAGAGGGAGACAAACACACACACACACACAGACATGACAGACAGAAAGACAGAGAGATAATTAGTTGTTTAGTGGTTTTGTTCTTGTTGACATTTCGCAGCCTTCACAAGTGTTTATTTGCTGATGCAAGTGTAAAATGCGCTGGCAATAATTACACGCGCTATTCCTGCCGCTGAAGAACCCTCGAACAGGAAACTCGATTTAAGAGACATCAAGAGGGAATAATAAAGGGAACAGATGGGGGAGCGACTGATCGATTGGAAGAGTGAGAGAAACATTTGGAGAATGTATGAAAAAAAAAAAAAAAAGAGTTTTATTTTTGTTTTTTACTGACTGGCTGAAGAGCAAGAAAGCTGGATGAATCACTACTAGCGCAAATGTGATTAGAAACGTCATAGTGAGATGCTGCGTTTATGTGTGAATGTGTGTGTGTGACTCACTGGTATGTATCCGGGTGAGAGTAAATGTGTGAGTTGGAGGCTTTTCTCTGTCAGTTCGTTCTGACCCAGAACGGCATCAAACTCCAGGTCTTCACCTCCTCCACAGCCTACAACCTCACTCAGCATGGCTGAAACAGCACACGCTTCACAAACACGCACACACACACGCCTTCAGGATTAGCACTGCCAATAAACCCTGCTGTGGTGCAAACGTGACTCAACCCAAACATGTCCAACACCCTGAAGCGCCAGGCCCACTCAAACTGGGCACGTGCCCCCTCAGATTATTGAGCCAAGTTGTTTTTTAGTTAGATTTTTTTTTTAAACCCATGTGTATCTGGTACCATTAAAGAAACAGTGGCACATTTATAATAAAAAAAGGGAACAAATGGAAAAAAACTCTCAAATTTTATTCTTCAATATTTTTAAGCTGCACTCTATGGAAGGATACAAGTAGCAAAATAAATTTTTAAATGTGATCTGCAAAATCTCAATGAAATGTATAAATTGGCAATGTCTTTCTGTATTGATATTAGTTTTTATATATTTGTGCAAAGCTCGGTGCAAAATGAAAATTACATTATACAGTATAACTTACATTTGCCATTTCCAACCACAGTTTTACGGCTTTATTTTAACGATCCAAGCGCAAAGTTTAAAACGCATGGCGTAAAAGCATTAAGAGCGTGTCTGAATCCATTTTTGCTATTTTAAGAACAGAAAAATAAACTCTAAGCCCTGGCACATGGTCTAACAGGGTTGTGCTTATTCTCTTAATGAGTTATGAGTAGGCCCACATGGAATCTGCGCGCGCAGAATTCCGCAGATTTTTAGCCCATCGTTAATTCTGTTTATTTACTTAAGTAAATGTGTGTAATATCTATATTTACTCAGTTTTAAATTAATTACAGTAATGTTATTGACTAATCTGAAAATGTTCATCTGATTTATGTACAATGCAGTTTGTAAAGGAATATTTTCTGTCTTTTAGTAGATGTATAATATGAGAGACTTGCTTTGTTTACCAAATGAAGTGGATCTAATTGGATTTGCAATTTAAACATTAAATAAAAGTTAAAAAGATATTATTTTTTATTTCACATATTAAGGTTGTTTATGATACTCCCAAAATAATTCTGCAGAAATCTGGAGATTTTTACCAAAATTCTCAGCAGAAATAGCAAAAAACGTCCGCAGATTCTGTCTGGCCCTAGTTATGGGTATGTTTTGAGCATAACATGCATTAAACCAATCAGAGCCGCATCTCCTATTTGCTTTAATGCTGTGTTCACACCAGACATGGAATAATCATCAAGTGTGAGTGATTTACATGTTAAGTCAATGCAAAAACGCGAATAGACATCCTGTAGCATGATATGTGCGAATAAGGTGGCGCGAATGACGTGATTTGCGTGAATGATTTATTTATTTATTGCCCCATCAGCAACTTATGGCTATTTCGTGGCAAAATGGATATATATAAAATATTATATGATAAAACAAATTCGTTTTACAAAACGAGTATTACATTCTAAATTTCATCTTGCAATTTATATTAGTATGCAGTGTGCATATGAAAACTGCTTGGAAATGTCAAATGTAAATGACGTAATTTAGTTTTCATTTTTCACCAAACTTTGCACACCATGAAACATGCAAATAAAAAACTGCATGCATTTTACATTGCTTTGTTGCATGTTATATTAACAAAAGTAATTTTGATACTGATATGTTTCCATAGAAATCAATGTTATTAAATGTAATTATCAAATGTTAGTTTTAAAGTTTTAAAAATAAAAAATACAATCTTCATTTGAAAAATCTCATTTTAATTCTAATGAAATTAATCAAAAGTGACATTAAAGTGACAAAAAGTGAAAAATCATGCAAAACAAATAGTTTTTTTTTACTTTATTAATAAAGTTTTTTAATACCTATTTTACACTTCTTTCCATATCCGCCCAATATAAACAAAATCCGCGAACTATTAAGTAGTGGAAAATCTGTTAATCTGTGTGCACGAGACCTGTCAACACTCTCACAGACAGTCTCACATGCTCTGCAGATCCACAGAGACGCATCTTTTTGCATCTGGACAGAGTTCCTAAATCTACTAAAATGTCCGGGATTTGGTTTTGCTTTCGTTTTCTAAGCTGTTTATATTTTTATGCGCACAGCCGCGAGAGCAAGAGAGACATTAAATAATAAATTATTTAATACATTTAATAAATTTATAAATGAATAAATTTATAAATTAATAAATTAAATTAATAAATGTAATTTAATTTAATAAATTATTCATTAATTTGACATTAAATAATAAATTAATGTAAACGACTCTTTAAATTAAAGTTTAGTAAATACTCGAAGAGAACGAAATTACATCTAAATTGGCTGCAGATTATTTGTCCACCATTAGAAATGAGTAATCAACTCATTTGCCTCATTTAAATAATCCAAAGATCTTAAATAATCTAAAGATATTGCCTGTTTTTACTCCTTTTTTCTGTGATTTATTTCGCATTTGCTGCATATTTTATTAATTTGATGTCAAAGTATTATATATTTTATACATCTTAAATGCTTAGGCAATACCATACAAAACGTCATGCCAATAAAATTGCAACATGAACTTGAATAAGAGATAGAGAGGAGCAGACTAACCTGTCAGTGGGTGCACATGGCTCCTCAATAGCATAAAAATAAGAGAAATAGTGGATTTTGTTTATTTCAACAGTCTTTTTTTAAAACGTTAACGCATTGAAAAGTTAAAAACAGACCCTTAATAAATAAAAATTGTGTTAAAAATTAAATTGTTTTGTTTGCTGCATATAGTTAGTCATTTATGCGCTGTGGGTAAAAGGTGTTTCAATCCGGCTACCACCGCAAGTACATTTCAAACCTGTGTGAAGCACTGCTTAGGTATATAAAAATCAAGTACTTTGACTCAAAACTGAATAGGAGGACTTAATATGTTAACCAGAACAACTGAAAAATAATAATAATTAATAATTATGTTTTTATTAATTATCCCTTCTTTCACTGCTGATCTTGATTCTTGCACTTTGTCCACCAATTCCATCCACTGCCTCTTTTTAACCAATTAATTTTAACACCATCAAATCATTTTTATGTGAACACAATGGTCAATATATTGCATCAGAAAAACAAATGCTAAAAATGATCATGACAGGCCTAATGCAATCCAATATGCCAACACGACTAAGAGCAAATGACTAATTTTTTCTTGAGTCATCCTCTTTAATCTTGCCATGTTTTACTAAATAAGCCAAGACTCCCACTAAAAAGACATGTGCATGACACCTGCCAACACTAAGTTTCCTTGCCTCCACCCAATCTCCAACACACAAAGCCTACCTCCTACAGCCTCGTGTATGAAGACACGAGTGATCACGTCGCAATGCTTGCTCAGTGTGAGCAGAGAGTCTGGATCGGACCGTGGTGCAATGATGGGCTCTCCTGTAGGTGGAGCCGCAGCAAGAACCAGATACGGGCGGAGCAGAGACAGCGCGTGATGTACCAGCCCAACCAGAGAGCCACCGAAACCCACGTCTGTGTTTCTGAACAACACCTCCTCCAGCAGCCAGCAGATGTCCCGGCACAGCATGGACACACGCACGCCCTGAGAAAGAGGGAGACGATCATTAGCGGAATCATTACAGCGTGCGGAATTATGTTAGACATTTGTGTGAATCATCTACAGCTACTAGATGAGTAATAAACCAGTTAATGCACTATTATAAAAGTGGTCCTAGATGGTCTTAATCAGCACATGCAAGTCCTTAATTGGCACAAATTAATCCAGTATATGAATTCATTTTCAGAAGCAATACGATTATGATGCTAGTAATTGTGAAACAAACATCCCTACTTGCTATACACTTTAGAAAAATATACACTTATTTAACAACACACTACATGCCAATTTGCACATAACAGCTGCACATATAACGTTGTATATTGTATTATACCTGTACATTTGTCAATTTATATATTTGCATACACTACTTCGTTTTTCATTCTTTTATAACCCGTTTTAACACATTTTAATCAGTTTTTTATTTGCTTATACTTGTCTTTTTTATTCTTATTTATGTAAAGCACTTTTAATCGCCACTGTGTATGAAATGTGCTAAATAAATAAACTTGCCTTGCCTTTCTTTTATTTTTAAAACTTTTATTATCTGTTTTTTTGTCGCGTCTCTGTAATTGTTGCACTGTCGAAGCTCCGTCACGAAAACAATCCTCATATGTGTGAACATACCTGGTAATTAAGCTCTTTCTGATTCTAAATGTGTTTAAGTTACTGTGTGTCTGCCAAAGAAAACAGTTTACTAGTGTTACTAGGGTGTAATGCAGGGGTTCCCAAACTTTTCTGTTCGCAACCCCCAAAATAACAATGCCAGTGATTCGCGACCCCCAATATCCTCTGAGGTGGTTATAAATATCCAAACACACACAAATATATTTTTCGTTTAATTTTAGAGAACGCCACTCGGAGACATCCATGTTTAGTTGTGGCCTGAATTTATTTTTAATGTACGTGACAGCCGTATAGGTGACAGAAATTTTTACCTGTTGCCATAAAATCAATCAGCTGCATCTGACGCTATTGCCGTGACTTTAATATAATGTAATCTCCTCAGCGGTCTTCATGATCAAGTTATGAAAATTATGTTAATTTATGCGCTAAAACTGAGTTGGGGCTGCTTTGGCATGAATTACTGCATAAATGCGATGACGCAGATGTGATCAGCCTTTGGCACTGCTGAGGTGTCATCCAAGCCCAGGTTACTCTTCTACAATTTGATCTGTATTTTTGGGTGGAACATTTCTCATCTTTCTCTTGATAACACCCCACAAATTCTAGATGCGTTTCAGGTCAGGTGATTTGGCTGGCCAATCAAGCAGAGTAATATTATGACCAGCAAACCAGTTAGTAGATGTTTTAGCACTGAGAGCAAAAAAAAAAACCAGCATCTCCAAAAAAAACTTGTAAGCATGAATTACTCTAAAATCTCCTGGTAGACAATTGTGTTGACTTTGGCCGTGATAAAACACTGTGGTCCAACACCAACAGATGACATGGCCGCCAAATTATCACCGTCTGTGAAAGCTGTGTCTCAGACAGCAACTCAGATTCTGTGCCACATAATTACTTTTAATCTAAAAAGAGGACTGTGGACCAGTAAGCAACAGTCTAGTTGTTTTTGTTCTTGAACTTGGCAAGTCTGTTCTGATGATGTCTTTTGTCCAGTTGTTTGGAACTAGTAATGGAACGAATGGAATCCTTTTCCTGAAGACATCTGAAGCCATGTTGTGGCTCTTGTCTCTAGTCCATTCCTTGTGAAGCTCTCCCAGGTTTTTGAATCGGCTTTGTTTCACAATGTTCTCAAGGTTTCTGCCATCCCTGCTGCTTATGGACCCTTCCCAACCACATTTATTTGTTCCTCCCCAGTCAACATTTCATGAATATGCTTCGATACAGCCAACCCTTTTAGCAATGACCTTCTGTGGCTTACTCAGAGTCATCTTCTGGTTAGGGGTGAGCGGTTCGTTCCAGAACTATCAATATTTTTGATACTAGCATTGTTTCACAAGGATCGATCCTTAAATAAAGTATCAATCTTTTCTAGGTTTTTGTTCTTAATGAGTGATCACTGACTTTAGAATATCTTAATAATAATTATTATGATAGTGCTGCCTTATATATACAAATTTACTTAAATAGGAACAGGGGTCCGTTCTTCGTACCTCATGTAAATGATCTAAGATGATTTGGCAGATCCTGGATCATTTAGTCTTGATAACTTATCTCTGGCTAATTTGATTCTTCAAACAAGTTCGTGAATCAGGTTAAAATGTCTGGATGAACTGATCTGAGATCTCTGCGTGTGTTGTAAGGACAGAACTATCGATCCTCAAAATCATGATCAGCAATGCAACGATTTGCTGATGACACAGCAGTGTTATGACATCATCTAATTAATATTCAATTATCCATGTGAGCAAAATTATATAAAATTCGCAGTAAACGGTTTGTTAAATATGATACGCAATGACTTTACACATTTATTGTGAGCTGCAGGCTTTACACTTTCATGTGTCAAGAGTCTTTAGCAATTTATTTAGTTTTACATTTTAGATTGGATTTTCTTTATTATAGTAGCCTAGGTCAATTTTAATTTCTTAATCGGCGTAAATATTTTAAATTGAGCATTTTAATATTGGTAAAGGCATCTGCAACTTTTGCAAACAATCAAATCATCAGCATAAAAGCTGTCAAAACATGTGCATGACTGCATTAATATTATTCCTTTATAAACAAACAAACAAAAAAACTGTTGAATATTGTGCATGTCTGATATCATACAGAACTTGTACTAAAGCTGGATCAGTACCTTACTATCTAAAAAATCCATATTAATAAATGTTCTTTTTGATCCCCTTTGGGAGAACCACCCTGTTTTTGTAATTATATTGCATACGTTTTATTAATATATATTTTTTAAATGTATATATTTATTTAATATTAAACAATATTATTTTTTATAAATTACAAATGTGTAGATATAAACTTTAAAAACTATTTTACTATTCTACCAAGTGTATATAATCTACAAGTTAATACTGTAAGAAAATATCAGCATTTGGTACATACTTTCAGTATTTCCTTTGCTTGAAATGACCCGATCTAATCCTGTTTATATGGAATAAGCTGCTGCTCCTGAGCAGGTTTGAGCTACCAGAACTGTTGCTATGACAACAACTCTCGGATAGATTTTTAAGAACAAAATGATCTTGGATCGTGTCAAATCGTCAATAAATAAATCCAGCTAATTGAGTAATCCACGAACGAAGAAGAGGGAACTAGAAAATAATCTTCTGCTGAAACTCCACGAATGAGTCAGTGTTTGCTCACAGCCTCACACTTTTAAAGCACAGTACACAATGCACAGACACGCAGTGCAGGATTTAAAACTTGAACGTGGGGCTGCGGTCATCATGACTGAACAAAAAAGAAGCATAATCTGCAGTTTTTTGACTCCAGGTAATGACGAGACTTTGCATGACACTTGTCATAAAACAGTTCCACTGATCAAAGAAAAACAGACTCAAAAGGAGAGTCTACAGCCATTATTCATTAAAACATGATTTGTACAATGTGTTTTTTTTTGTTATATATGATGTTAAATAGCCAACTTTTGTTTAATAATTTTCTGTAATTTAATAAATGTAAAAAGAAAATCTATTGTATTGTATTTATTAATACTGAAGGTGTTTAAAAGAGCATAATAAAATCACTATAAAATATTTGACTGAAGTATCTGTCTTGAAGTATATGTCTTGAAATACTTGGTATGGGATCAGAAACCATAAAATTGTTATCGTCCATTCCTACTTCTGGCAAACTATCAAGTCAGCAGTCTACACCATTATTGTGTTTGTTTGCACGAAGAGATACCCTATATTTATACTGTTTGCATGGCAATTTAAATCAAACTTATAATGAAATATTCTAATAATCTGAAATTTTTTAAAAGGATAGTTAATAGAATTACGGATAATAATGAAAATGTACTCACTATTTACTCTCCCTTAAGCGGTTCCAAACCTTTCCACTGAAAAAGCTAAAAATCAGTAACCATTGACATCAATAGTAGATAAAACAAATCAATATGGAAGTGAGGGGTGAGTAAATGGTGACAGAAGTTTCAGCCTTGGGTGAACTATCCCCCTCATTTATTTTGATGCTATAAGCTATAATCATCGATCTTAAATGAAAATGCATCTATAAAAATAAAGTGTTTAAACTGTTAACTATTAGAACTCCGAACAATCAATCCAACTGGGTATTAATTACACATTTAAAATACAAGTTCATGTTTAGATTTTAAGTTAGAACGGAAATATATCATATATATGTATATACAGAACATGCAACATATATTTCGATATACACTTACCAGCCACTTCATTAGGTACACCTGTCCAACTGCTCATTAACACAAATTTCTAATCAGCCAATCACATGGCAGCAACTCAATGCATTTAGGTATGTAGACATGGGCTGTTTCTCAATTCCAAGAACGCAGAGAACAGACTTGCGTTCTTGTGGAGACCAGTCTTGCCAGGTGTCCTCAAAAGAACGAACTCGGGAGACCACGAGGGCAGAGAACGCGTCCTCTGAGAAATGAGATGCTGCATTCTTACTGATGGTCACATGACCTTCACGCGTTTTAAATGGTAAATTATTTAAACATTACAGCATTCATACGATTTTTTGTTTTTCCCCTTTTCAAAATATATACTATGCATAAAAACATTATAAATATACATTGCACAGTATAAATAAAACTGATTTTAATACGAATTTCAGCAAACAAACACGCTTAATGTGTTTATTCTTTTATTGAGATATTCATGGTAAGTTTTACTTTCACCGTTTAATTTAGGGAAACTCCTGAGATAAATAATTTTATATCTCTGAACTTTAATAATAAATCTAAATAAAATGCTGCGCTTCCACCTCCAGTCGCAATGACTTCTGGGACTTCTTGGAGTGAAAACATAGACTGAACTTGAGGCACTCATCGTGTCAACACCACAGCCTACCTAAGTATTGTTGCTGACCAAGTCCATCCCTTTATGACCACAGTGTACCCATCTTCTGATGGCTACTTCCAGCAGGATAACACGCCATATTGGATAAAGCATGAATCATCTCGGACTGGCTACTTGAACATGATAATGAGTTCACTGTACACAAATGGCCTCCAGTCACCAGATCTCAATTCAATAGAGCACTTTTGGGATGTGGTGGAACGGGAGATTCGCATCATGGATGTGCAGCCAACAAATCTGCAGCAACTGCATGATGCTATCATGTCAAAATAGACCAAAATCTCTAAGGAATATTTCCAGTACCTTGTTGAATCTATGCCATGAAGGATTAAGGCAGTTCTGAAGGCAAAAGTGGGTCCAACCTGGTACTAGTAATGTGTACTTAATAAAGTGGCCGGTGACACATATGACAGGATGACTGTGCCATGAACAGTATGAGGACCAGGAAAAATATCTAGGCACTCATTTGAGAACCAATCCTATAACAGTTATGTGGACCCCTGGTTATGACTCTAAAATATATAACATTTTATGTTATATAAAGTCATATATACAGTTTTTATTACATGCATTTTATTACATATATAAATTTTTTTATTATTTATTACATTACATCTTAAGTACTCAATTTGTAATTCAGGTACTTGAATCTTAACACAAACAATAACAATTTTACTTTTAACTATGTAAATGTAAATCAAATAAGACCTTTTGAATTGAAAAAAGTTTCAAAAGATTTAGAAACTTAAATGATACCATATTTTATGCATACATATCATTCATTTCTTAATTCATTGTTAAAGTATGTTCAATCATCTTGATAAACTTAATCTTTATTAGTTGAAAAATAGTAATTTATTAGAAAAATTAATCTTCAAAATATATTTGCATAAAATGTACAATTATTCTGCTTCTCTGGATTGTAAGCACATTATAAGTTACTGCTGTTAAATGACCTAAAATTATCATAAGTAACTTAAAATTGCTAAATTACTTTTAAAGGTAATTTACAAGTAATTTAATTAGAATAACTAGTGACTTTGTAACTAATTACACCCACCACTACATGTGGCACACCATTAGTTATCGGCTTCAAAATATACAGAGTTATTATTATTGGCCAAAACTTGCATACTGGAGCAAGAGACATTGTTAAAACGCACCTTGCGATGCTTGTGGAGCAGCAAACAGGATACTAGACTGGTAGACATGACAGCCATATTTGTAGTTGAGGCTAAATGAACAAAAAAAAAGCACACAAATCTTTTCCTCATGAATTAAACACAACTAAAGTGAAAGTGTTTGTTCTTTTACACTCAGCAAGTGTCAAACAGACTTACAGTAGATGAGATGAAGAGTCAGTGCGATAGTCTGCTGTCTATACGCAGGAGGGAGTTCAGGCATAACAGCGTCTGGGAGGAGCCAGGAAACATCCTTCTGGCTGAAGATGGAGTCCATCCTGACGAAATAAACGACCGCATTTCATTTTATTACAACATACTCTGTCTAATATATAGTTCAGAGGCGTACGCACTGTCACTCTCTAAAACACCTTCAGGACCTTGATCTCTGCATTAAATTTACATTACAGACCTCAGCAAAACCTCCTATGACTGTGTCACCTGACTATTCATTGTTCTCGTTCCCTAACGTGTTCGACAAAAGCCTTTACAACAATACATTATTATCAGCTGTCAAAATGCAAATGTCAAGTCCTGCAGGGCTGAGTCTTCATGATAAGGCCTCCCTGCTGCGGATCCTCCGTTTTAAAACATATAACGGCCCCTCAGGCGCTAGGAAGAGACCGGAGTGCAGATGAGAAGCTCTTTGTAGGTTTTCCAGAAGATTCCAGCGCATTACGAGCCAGTAATGGAATAAACTACTTCTTCCTGGCCTGCTTGAAAGGGAATGCAATGCAAAAACGTTTAATGCTTGTGGCTCTGGAGGTCTGATTCAGCAAACTGGAGACTTTGTCATTTCGAAGAAAGCAATATGTTGAACTGGCTGAAAATTGGACTGAAAGGTATCATCCATCATCTTCAACCCAGCTTCCTTGTCAGTATTTACTCTTTTTGTTCTTATTTTTCTTACCAGTTTTGCACGTCAGATAAACGACACAAACATGGATAAGAAATGGGGTGCGGGTCCTTAACTCTGGGGAAATCTGCAATGTTGTTAGAGTGCTGAGTATTTACCAGGACATTTCTTGGTGATCCCTTTTAGAATGCAAAAAAGTGGTTGCTAGGCTGTTCTGGACGGTTGTTAGGGTGTTGTGTGGTTGTTAAGATGGTTGCTAAGACATAGTTAGGTGGCTACTAGATCATTTTGGCTGGGTGTATGGTGTTCTGGGTGGTTGCTAAGACTTTGTTAGGTGGTTGCTAGGTCATTTTGGATGGCTGTTATGGTGTTCTGGGTGGTTGCTAAGACATTGTTAGGTTGTTGTGTGGTTGTTAAGATAATGCAAGGAGATTGGTAAACAGTTCTCTGCAGTTGATAGGACATTACCTGGTTGTTGCGAGTGTGCTTTGGGTGGTTACTAAGAAAGTGCTAGTGGGTTGCTGTTTAGATTTTAGGTCGCTGTTATGTTAAATGGTTGCTAAGACATTGCTAGGTGGTTACTAGATCATTCTGGCTGGGTTTTATTGTGTTCTGGGTGGTTGCTAAGACAATGTTAGGTGGTTGCTAGGTCATTTTGGGTGGCTGTTATGGTGTTCTGGGTGGTTGCCAAGACATTGTTAGGTTGTTAGGGTGTTGTGTGGCTGTTAAGATAATACAAGGAGGCTGTGAAAAAGTTCTCCGCAGTTGACAGGACATTACTGGTTGTTGCTAGTGTGCTCTGACTGGTTACTAAGAAAGTGATAGGGGTTGTTGTTTAGATTTTAGGCCGCTGTTATGTTAAATGGTTGCTAAGACATTGCTAGGTGGTTACTAGATCATTTTGGCTGGGTGTATGGTGTTCTGGGTGGTTGCTAAGATGTTGTTGGGTGGCTGCTTTTATAATGCTAAAATTGGCTGCTAGGCTGTTCTGGATGGATTTTAGAGGGCTGTGGTTACTAAAGAGATTTGTACAGTTGACAAGACAGATCATTGCTAGGGTGTTCTGGATGGTTGCTGAGAAAGTGCTATGGGGTTGCTGTTTAGGCGTTAGATGGTTTTTAGGTCGCTATTTTGTTAAGTGGTTGCTAAGACATCGCTATGTGGTTACTACTGTGGTTACATTTTTAGTGAATGTTATGGTACTATGGATGGTTGCAAGGAAATTTTGGGGGATTGTTATGGTGTGCTGGGTGGTTGCTAATATGTTTCTGGGTGGTTGCTTTTAAAATGGCTGCTAAGCTGGTCTGAATGGTTGTTATGGTGTTGTGTGGTTGCTACAATAATGCAAGAAAGTTGCTAAAAAGCAGCTGAAGCATTCCTATGTTGTTGTTAGGGTGTTCTTGGTGGTTGCTAAGAAAGAACTAGGTGGTTGGTGTTTAGATGCAAGGTAGGTCGCTTTTTAGGTCGCTATTATAATGTTAAGTGGTTGCTAAGGCATTGCTAGGGGAATGCTAGGTCCTTTTAGATAGTTTTTATGGTGTTCTGGGTGGTTGCTAAGACGTTCTGAATGGTTGTTAGGGTGTTGTGTGTTTGCTAAAATAATCCAAGGAAGTTGCTAAAGAGCAGTTGACAGGACATTCCTGTCATTGCTAGGGTGTTCTGGGTTGGTTGCTAAGTAGGTACTAGGGGGTTGGTGTTTAGATGTTGCTAGATGGTGTTGTTTATGTCACTATTATAATGTTAAGTGGCTTCTAAGACATAATTCATTTTGGACAGTTGTTATGATGTTCTGAGTGGTTGCTAAGACATTGCTAGGTGGTTGCTAGAACATTTTGTGTAGTTATGGTATGGCTGGGTGGTTGCTTTTAAAATGTTAAATGGCTGCTAAGCTGTTGTGAATGGTTGTTATGGCATTGCGTGGTTGCAAAGATAATGTAAGCAAGTTACAAGCAGTTGATGGCATTCCAATATTGTTGCTAGGGGGTTCTAGGTGGTTGCTAAGAAAGAACTAGGTGGTTGGTGTTTAGATGCTAGGTGTTTTTTTAGGTCACTATTATAATGTAAAGTGGTTGCTAAGGTATTGCTAGGTGCGCGCTAAGCTGTTTTTGGGTGGTTGCTATGGTGTTCTGGGTGGTTGGTAAGCCATTGCTAAGTGTTTGCTACATCCTTTCGTGTGGATGCTAAGTCATTTGGGGTGGTACTGAGTGGTTGCTAAGATGTTGCTGGGTTGTTGGTTTTATAATGCTAAAACTGGCTGCTAGGCTGTTCTGAATGGTTGTTATGGTGTTGTGTGGTTGCTGATAATGCAAAGAAGTGACAGTTCTGAGCAGTTGACAGGGCATTCCTATTTCATTGCTAGGGTGTTCTGGGTGGTTGCTAAGAAAGTACTAGGAGGTTAGTGTTTAGATGCTAGGTGGTTTTAGGTCACTATTATAATGTTAAGTGGCTGCTAAGACATTGCCAGGTGGTTGCTAGGTCATTTTGGAGGTTGTCATGTGGTTCTGGGTAGTTGCTAAAACATTGCTAGGTGGTTGCTAGGTCATTTTGGGTGGCTGTTATTTTGTTCTGGGTGGTTTCTTAGATGTTGCTGGGTGGTTGCTAGGTCATTTTGAGTGGCTGTTATGGTGTTTTGTGTGTTTCCTTAGATGTTGCTGGGTGGTTGCTAGGTCATTTTGGGAGGTTGTTACTGTGTTCTGGGGGCTGCAAACACTGGGGAAATCTAGAATGAAGGTTGCAGGATGGTTTGAAGCTCTTTTGTCTTTGACCATATGGGCTAACAGATGCTAGGGGAGAAGAGATGAGGGATGCAGGAACAGAGGTGTTGAAGAGACCTGTTGTGCACAATGGCGGTCATCAGCAGGTCCTGTAGGGGGCGCCCACCATCCACACGACACTTTCCACTCTCGCACATCTCCTGAGAGACAGAGAGAGAAAGAGAGAGAGAGAACGAGGGAGACTGTAAAAACTTTTCCAGTGTCTCTGCTTTGGCTGCATAAATTGAGATGTTGCATTAAGGCTGTGATTCTTCGCTGGTTTCGATTCAAGACCCAAAATTTGAAAAGCAATTGGCAGTTCTAAACACATTTAAATTCAAACATAAAATGTATTAGTTTAACATAAACTGCATACATCCAACAATGCAGCTTTCGATGATATAAATATGATATTTACTAATGCGAAACTGGAAGGACATTTATCAACATCAGTTCTGTCTGACGTACAGTATGAACAATTACTTGCAAATTCAAATATGCCCAGTATGTGCTCTTTGGGTCTTTATGCATACTGTAAATACAATCCAATATCTGTCATTCATTTAGTTAAGATTAATTAAACAATAGATTAGTTAAAAATGTATAATAATAAATAAATAAACTGAAATGTCTTGCTGTTATTAGATGGATAACTTTAATTGCTTCAAAGAACTCTCTACACTGGGGGAATTTTTTTTTTTTAAATGAGAATTATATCTAGATTTTGACTATGCTAATATATTTTATTTTGTATATTGTTTGCATTTTTGTCCTATTCATTTTATTTGTTCTACAAGTATTGTTTTGTTTATTTTATTATGGACAAAAAGCTATTTTAAACCAAATAAAAAACAAATTAAGTTAAATAAAAAAAAAAAGTTCATTCATTTTCCTTCGGCTTAGTCCCTTTATTCATCAGAGGTCGCCACAGTGGAATGAACCGCCAACTTATCCAGCATATGTTTTACGCAACCCAGTACTGGAAAAAATCCATACACACTCAATTGCACACTTTTACTGTGTTCACACTAGACGTGGAAAGCACGGATAAATCGCGCTCTTCTCACGTGTCAAATTCGCTTCACAATAAATGCTGAAGGCTGAATAACAGCGTTGATTCGTTTGGAGCTGTGTCTGTGTCCACTAGATCCTTTCAGAGGTGCACCCAGCACCCACCCAACACACACCTCTAGAAACTTAACTTCGATGACGGAAGCTTTCAGCAGATTTTCGCAGATTTTTAGCCCATCATTGATAAATCACTATTTATTTACTTGTGAAAATGTGTGTAAATTTATATTTATTTACTTTTTTAATTAATTTCAATAATACTATTGACTGATATGCAATTGTTCATATGATTTACTTAAAATACAGCTTGTAAAATAGAGAGATATTATATGAGAAAATGCTTTGTTTGCCAAATAAGTGGCATAATCTAAATGTATTTTCGTTGTAAACATTAAATAAAAGTTAAAAGGGTGTTACTTTTTATTTCCTAGATAAAATTTATAGTTATGATACTCCCAAAATCATTTTGCATAAATTTGCAGTTTTGCAGTTCATTTTTTATAATATTCTGTGCAGAAATAGCTAAAAATGTCAGCAGTTTCTGTCTGGCTCTAGTCATAAGCAAGCCCCTACAAGAGAAAGCTCCTTATTGGTTAACGTGGCATAAATGTCCGCTTAAGATCAGATTTTCCAACTCGAGCGATTCATGCGTTAAGCACATCAACCGCGCAAAACACTCAACTCATGCCACTCGATTCGCGCTGCTTCATTTGTGCGAATCGCCTCATTTGCGCGTATCATGCCGCAGGACGTCTATTTACGTCCACAGGATATGTTGAGACGATTATTTTATGCTTTGCTTACACCCCTTAAAATGGTCTATACCACATGTTTTTGGACTGTGGGGGAAACCGGAGCACCCGGAGGAAACCCACGCGAACATGATGAGAACACACAGAAATGCCAACTGAGCCAGCTGGGACTCTGGAACCAATGACCTTCTTGCTGTGAGGTGACAGTGCTAACCACTGAGTCAGCGTGTCGCCAGCTTTTAAATAAATATACTGTTCAGAAGTTTTGGCTTAAGTTAGCCCCCCATTTTTCAGGACATTTCTCTTTTTTAAAGTTTACATTTTTTGGCCTAAACAAACTTAGTTTGACAAACTACATATAATATGCATACAGTATATGACCTAGAACGATATAATATTAAGTTTGAACTCAAAATGTGGGGGTTAAAGTTAAGGGGTTTAATATTTTATCATGTTTTTTTTTTTTCATTTAATAAGTCTCTTCATTCTGATCAAGGTTTTATTTATTTATTTATTTATTTTTATTTCTGAACTGCATTGTAGTTAAATATTTTTTTTTTAAATATGTTCTTAAATTTTATATAAATATATTTATTTTAAAAGTTCTTCATTTGATGACAAAGCTAATGATGTTTTTTTGGAAACCATGATGCATATTTTGAAGATATTTTAAAGATTGTTTGAAGTTATTGAAGTAAGAGTTAGTTTGAAACACAAATACTTTGTATTCATTTGTATTAACATTGTAATAATTAAATTACTTTCATAAAACACATTTTCTTTCTGTCAAAAAACAAACACACATATAAACAGAAGATCTGACTGATCCCTTAATATTTAAATGGTATTTTTAAGTATTTGAAAAGTAAAGTATTTTATGAAGCAAGCAAGAATGTCACTGGGTCAAGTCTTTGCCTGGCCAAGTTGACATTTATGTATGGAGTTTACATGTTCAAACTCACCTCTCGCCATACAACAGGAGGGAACCCCAGGCTTGATGATCTCATGAGCTCTGGGGTCCATTCTTCGTACCTCATGTAAATGATCTAAGATGATTTGGCAGATCCTGGATCTTTTAATTAACTGATCTCTGGCTAATTTGGTTCTTCAGACAAGTTTGCGAATCAGGTTAAAATGTCTGGATGAACTGATCTGAGATCTCTGCGTGTGTTGTGAAGGACAGAACAATCGATCCTTGAAATCATGATCAGCAATGCAACAATTGGCTGGTGACACAGCAGCATAATGACATCATCTAATGAATATTCAATTGTCCATGTGAGCAAAATTACATAAAATTCGCAGTAAACGGTTTGTTAAATATAATTCGCAATAACTTTACAAATTTGTCGTGAGCTGCAGGCTTTACACTTTCATGTGTCAAGAGTATTTAGCAGTTTATTTAGTTTTACAGTTAGAGTGATTTTTTTTTTTATTATAGTAGCCATAGTAGTATTATAGTAGCTGGTTTCTTGATCAGTGTAAAGAATAACTGGATGTTTAAGTAAATTTTGCATAACAAAAGCATTTTGATATTAGTAAAGGTGTCTGCAACTTTTGTGAAGCATCAAATCACCGTCATATTAACTGTCAAAACATGTTCATGACTGCATAATCATACACAAATTGTACTGAAGCGATTGTACCCGTTTGTATCTAAAAAGTTAATATCAATAAACTTTCACTTTGAATCACCAGGTGGCAGTCTTTGTACTTTTATTTCGAAGTGCATATTGCATAAGTTTTATTAATATTTTTAACTTTATATATATATATATATATATATATATATATAGTTAAAAATATATTTACTATTTTTCCAAGTGTATATAACTACTACTGTAAGAAAAAATCAGAATTGGGAACATACTTTCAGTATTATCTTTGCTTGAAGTGACCCGATCTAATCCTGTTTATATGAACTGAGCCTGCTCCAGAGCAGGTTTGAGCTACCAGAACTGTTGCTATGACAACAACTCTCGGATCAGTTTTGAATAACGAAACGATCCTGGATTGTGTCAAATCGTCAAAAACTAAACCCAGCTAACTGAGTAATCCACATACGAAGAACAGACCCCAGGGCTCTCTCCGGGGACAGCATGCCAAACACGCACTATTTTATAATTTTTTTTTAAAGATTTATTTTTGTCCTTCTTTGCCTTTATTAGATGGGAACGTATTTAGACAGGAAGCGAAGCTGGAGAGAGAGAAGGGGGTAGGGTAGGGAAATGTCCTTGAGCCGGGATTCGAACTCGGGACACCCTGGCATGCTACTGCACCATATGTCGACGCACTAACCACTAGGTTACTGCGCCGACCCAAACACGCTCTATAATCAATCATCAGCTGAGAGTGAACTCTTGAAAAGGCTATATTCCCAATTCCCGCAATGTTTTAATGCTTTTAATATTTAATTTTATTTCAAAGAATACCATATTTTCAAATCAAACGGCACATTTTATTAGGTTTTAAAATGGATACTGAGACACATAAAATTTGTGGAAAAATATTAAGAAATTTTAGGCAATACCAATTACATTGTAAAAGAAATTTTTTAATTATGCCTTATTTACCAAGCAAATAATAAATCTGTGCATCAACAAAACATTCGGCTCCGTTTCAAGTTCATAAACCAGTTTGTTTTGTTTCTCCTTACTGAGCATAATTACATGGCTAGATGCATATTGTTGTTTGCGTCTCACCATTATTTTCTTTGCTTTCTGCCACCCTACTCTTACGGCCACCCACTGCCCAAGAACCATTGTGTTAATGCTCTGCATTTGTAAGAAATGATTATTTTTCATCTGCTACACTGTATGGATGAGCGAGCTCGTGTGTGCTCGTGTGTGACTCATACCTTCAGAGAGAAAGCCTGTGCGAAATGGATCCTAACACTTCCTCTGTGACCACACTTCAGCAGGGAGAGCGCAAACCCCAGAGCAGACATAACGCCGGCCTGCAGACCACACAAACAAATGAGAAAACACTCACAAACAATGGTGCACACACTCAAAGCGCTGCCACTCGCCAGCTGATGAAATGACTTGGATCTAATTCGAGAAAACTATTCCCATCTTTTTTTTCCGGCGCTCTAATGGTGAAGAGCCATTAGAGGAGAAATTAGTGGCTGTAATCACTATAATAACTGGCGTCTATTTGAGACGGATGCACACAATAATATGGATTTCTCAGAGCCCTTTATCTTTCCGTTCTTCCCTAAATGTGAGACAGAAAGCTTTAAGCCGTGTCTATTCACCGCTGCTTATTTGGAAGACGCATCTCACAATCTGCATATTAAAAATCAAATCAAAATGAAAAAACACACAAGCGGTTGATTTTAATTATTCAATTCAATTCAATTCACCTTTATTTGTATAGCGCTTATACAATGTAGATTGTGTCAAAGCAGCTTCACATAAAAGGTCACAGTAAATAGGAACAGTGTAGTTCAGTTTGTAGTGTTTAAGTTCAGTTCAGTTATCTGATTATTGCTGCTTATTAGTGTGTAATGAATCAGCTCGCCACAGGAATTAGAAATATAAAATTACACAACTGCAATTCCAGTGCAACTTCTAAGTGATTTAGACCTCATTGCTGTAGGGTTGCTACTATACATATACATAGTTCAGAGTTCAGATGCAAAAGCAGCTAAACACTACTTCCGCCAAAAATGAGCTAATGACATTGAGTGAATGCTTTAGGCATGTAGTACACAATCAACAAATAGATTTGCTTCAAATCATCTATAATTGCAGCATCAGCACATTCAGAAATAACAGTTTGTATGCAAAAGCTTCTTAACGCCACTTGCCTTTGACAGCAAAAGCCGCTATATCCCGAGAACCAATCAGAAGGCAAGAATCTAATCAGGTTAAATGATTCGAATCCGAAACTTAAGTTAAATGTGCTTTATAAATAAACTTTACTTTCAATCTTAGTTTAGCAGGTTTTTAATTGAAGGGATAGTTCACCCAAACACTCATCATTTAATCTCCCTGATATAGTTGTAAACATTGAGTTTCTTTCTTCAGGTGAACACAAAAGAAGATATTTTGAAGAAGGCTGGTTGCTGACTCATCAACTTTGAACGTAAGAAAAAATAAAATACAAATTTTTTACATGCATTCTCCATTTTTTTCCCCAAAATATCTTGTGTTCAACAAAAGAATTGAACTTGCACAGGTTTAAAACAGATGACGGATGAGTAAATGATGACAGAATTGTAGAATAGCTTAAGTTAAGTCTTGGCAAGATCACTTTAGCATAGATGTAGGCTTATGTTTATTTTATAATCATTCCAATATGTCCTGGGACATATTGGGAGAGCAAATGCTATGACTGCTATGAAGTTTTTACTTACTTCAAGAAAGATGTTCCCTACAGTTCTGTGAACATTCAAATCCTGTAGGCCGATACACAGTGGTAAGCATGCAACGAGATAATTAAACTGGCACCAAGTATGTAAATATGTGCCTAAAAGCGCAAAAACGTGTCAAAGAACCTACTGAGGCAACACTGCCCAAGTCCTATGGAGGAACTCTGCTGTACTGAAAAAAAGAGAAGTAATGTTGACAGTGAAATATCTTTACATTCATTCTGTGTATTGTTTATTGTCAATAAATTTAGTAGAATCATGTGCATATGTATAAACAGACGCCTCATTAACTGGCATTTCTGTGTGGGTGCTTCAAGTAAGTCATCTATAACATTAGGCTCATCAAAAGCTGCTCAGTAAACAATCGAGTAGCAAGTTGACCATGCAATGTTGTGGCATCTTGGACAACTTGTTTATTTTTACTGTTAATGCCGGCAGGAGCACATTTAAACAATGCAGTTTAACACCAGCATACTGCTCTAACATTGAATGTGTGTCATGGTTAAGAATAATCCACACAGTGGCATAAGCTGAACTATTTTGAAACTTGACCGCAGCACATGTGTAGGAACAGCTGACGGTGAACATAGCAACGACAAACGGAAGAGGATCGTGAGCTCACAAACGCATTTTAATCTGTAAACAAAACGTGACGTGTTGCGTTTTCAACGTGGCTTTAAATGCGATATGAGAATATAAAGAGTTAACCAGATACAGTACAAGCCACATGGAGTGGTTACAAGTTACAAAACACAATTAAATACATAATTTGCAAGTTATAGAAAATAAGAGGCAACCATTTTAAACGCACTTGTTCCATGAACTGTGTACTGTAAAGTTCCTGTCAAGCTCTGACAATAGTCTTTTCTGATCCATCCTTTAACAAACGGCAAGCGAATCCACCGTTGTAAGCGTGTAGATTGCTGAAGCACTCATCAGAAAAATGACAGCAACACAGCACAAGGCTGGGGCTATAATTCTGAGGTATTTTTGCAAAAATAAACTTCAACAACTGACTCTTCACAGCGTCATCTTTGGGTAGGGAAACTACAACACTACCTTCCCCTCACACTTCAGAGCACAGCGTCTTCAGAACATGATTTAACCAGGATCTGCTACAGTGTTTGTCTTCCTCTTTTTCTTTCTACATTGTTTATGGGTGGGGTTTCCATTTTCCCGGGTCTGCGCACGCAACAAATGGGTGGGGTTTGAGTTCCGTTTTAACGTCAAGCTGACACAGCTAAAGATTAGTTACCCCATGATTCATTTGAACCACTCTGAGTAGACTCTTTTATAGATTAATCAATAGTTTTAAACATGGCGCACTTTCAGATTAAAGCCTCAGCTGGATGTTTCACTTTACTTAGAGCTGAGTTACACACTGCATGGAAGGTCATTTTCAAAAACCCATAATAGGGGCTCTTTAATAATGCTGCTGCCATGAACAATTTTATGAAAACAGTCCAATCAAACTATCATAAAAGTTTACAAATATGCAAGAGTGTGATAGCAAGGGCATGAAGTTGCAAATATTTGAGTCTACAGTATATAACCTCAGATAAATGTTTCTTCTAAACATTTATGGCCTTTTGTGACCTCTCTACTGGATTCTTGGCTCAATCCTTGCTTCCAAAACTTCCACATCACTGATAATCTTGGGTTTTCACATTGCTACTGCTTTCTTTCTGCTAAAATATGAAAACCTGGAGACTGAACGGGCCAAAAAAAGTATATGATGATGCCTGAACAAAGCTTCAGTGGGCTTTGGATTTAATCTTTGTGGAGACCTTGTATGAGAATAATTATATTTGTGTGGTTGTTAGGGTGTTCTGGATGGTTGCTAGGACAATGCAAGATAGTGGCTGGGATTTTCTTTGTTGCTGCTGGGGGTTGTAATGACGTTACTACTTTGTCAGCAGGGTGTTTTGTGTGGTTTCTAGAGTGTTTAATATTGGGTGTTGGGGGCCTGGATATGTCTAGGTTGTTTTGAGTGGTTGCTAAAAAAGTGTTGGGGTGCTTTGTGGTAGCTAGGATAATGATGGCTGTTTGCTAGAGAATTCCTAAGGTGCTCACTAAAGTGTTTTGAGTACATAGTAGGTAGGTATGCACAAAAAAAAAATTTAGGCTGCTGAAAATTATTGGCGGAAAATGCCATTTCCAGTTTTTGGCTGAATGAGGAAAAGACACAAAAGTCTGAGCTAAAAATGGTTATGCTGAAACTCTTTCATTTGATTGCACCATGCAACAGCTGGATTGTTGCTGTGTTGAACAAAATGCAAAAGCAGCAGAGCAAGGGCTCTTCTTTGTTCTGTTTTGTTTTAAGGAGGATAACATCAATGCTTAATAGCTCAATATTCCAATTCAATAGCTAACAGGGCATTTCTTTCCTGCTGCTAAAAATATAGCACTGTGTTAACATGTCAACAATGGTATAACAATGCCTTCTGATTAGGGCCAGACAAAATCTGCAGACATTTTGTGATATTTCTGCTGAGAATTTTGTTAATAATCTGCAGATTTATCCGGAATGATTTTGGGAGTATCATAACTAAAAACTTATATATAATAAAAAATATATATGAAATAAAAATAATGCCTTTTAACTTATTTAATGTTTACTATGCAAATCCAATTAAATCCACTTTATTTAGTAAACAAAGCAAGTCTTTCATATAATATATCTACTAAAAGACAGACAATATTACTTTACAAAATGTTATGTAAATAAATCATATCAATATTTTCATATTAGTCAATATTATTACTGAAATTAATAAAAAAAACTGAATAACTATAAACTTCCACACATTTACTCAAGTAAATATACAGCATTTATGATAGGCTAAAAATCTGCAGAAATCTGCGAAATTCTGTGCATGCAGATTCCATGTGGGCCTACTCCTGACTCATTTACCGTCAATAAAACGTCTTTATTTTTTGGCTTGTATTTTTTTAAGTCAGTATAATACAAGTTAAATTTGAAAAGCTTTAGTTATATTATTTAATAAAGGTCGGACATACCAAGCAGATGATCAGTCGTTGGGCTTTGTCAGGCTCTTAGTTTGGCTAGTTGGTTTGGTGTGTTCCACACATCATTGGGTTAACGTCAAGTCAAAAAGAAACACAAAGAAGCCAGCTATAATTTTGCTACATTTTTGCATTTTTTTGCCAAGAATAGGAATTATTAGCTTATCAGACATATTTGCATGAGCTAATCTCTCCATGGTGAGTGAAAATTACACTGATTATGGTACCAAACGCTGCTTTGTTTATGCTTTGTCTGTGCACACTTTATCTTTATCTGTTTCCCTTTGTGAAATGAGAAAAACAGACTGCTGCCCTTGGAAGGTGTGGACAGAAATCTCCTTTCATGCAGGTTCAGAAGGTTCCCTCTCGTGTCAGTCAACTGGCATTGATTTGGTGTGTTCACTCACTGCATTTTGGTCCAGACGATTTTAGACAGACACCCTCACTAGCCACTTTGGCTGGTCGAAAATAATTTCAAAATTGCCAGTGCTGGCTCATCACTAAAGATTAGAACTTTAGTTTAGATTAGATCGTTTGTCAATATGCGTGCAAATGTGATCTTAGAATTGAGAAGCAGCTCGACTGATGAAAGAAAGCAGGTGAATACCGAATGAGCACGCGCATGAAGAGACCAGCTATTCTCACTGACAAGAGCTTTAGTGTTGTGCGCACAGCTGATGCGAAACGCGCGATTGTTTAAAAGCTCCCGTGTCCTGTTTCCTTGCGACAAGCAACTCTGCCTGGAAATGCAACTGATGCGATTGTTTCTCTTTGAAATAAATTGGGAAAAAAATGGTGGTCGTGCATCCACAGTCCTGCTGCTTTCCAGAGATTTTAAAGCTTTTGCTTTAACCATTCTTTAAATTGATTATTAATGAGCCTAATGTTTACTGTTAACCACGATTATCATTTCATTATCACACATAGAATGTTTTCTTTTGCCCACAGTTATTTTTGTTAATATGGTTTAATTATGATTTACAATAACATTGCTCTAACAGGAGATTAACTCTTCATTTATATATAGATAACTGGTAATCTGAGACCTTTAGTCTGAACAAACACAACACAAAAAAGTTAAATGAACGAGGAGGACATATGTGGACATAACACAATTTAAATCATGTAAAATTTCAAGTCACTTTAGCATGCCAACGTCAAATTTATGCATATAAACATTATTTTCCCAACGACAAAATTGTGGCTAGTGAAAATGGTGAGTGGCTAGTAACATTGGAAAACTACTAGCCACAGTGGCTGGGGATCAAAGAAGTTAATGTCCTAATTATAACAATATCAACAGCAGCACTTGTGCACAATATGCAGCTGATTCAGTCGTTGCCTAGTGTCAAGACAGTGCTTCTTTTTTTCTTTTTCACAGTCAAAAGCCAGTGTGCTGCGCATCGCATTTTTGGAACATAAGTGCGTTCCGTGTGATCGACCCCTTACACTGCAAGTAGGTCTGGTGACCCTTAAGTAGGAGAGACTTAAAACGCAAGTAGGCTGGATTTAAGGTTGGTGTAGGTGTAGCAGACATTAATAAAACATCAGGTTACCGTGAGGTTCGGTTTAGGATTGCGGTAGGTGCAGACGTCAATAAAACACAATGGGTTTGACTCTGTGTCACGTACAAGACATAACAAATGAAAACTCCAGGGGCCTCATGTACAAAGACTTGCGTTGAATTTATACTAAAACATTGCGTACGGACAAAGCTGTAAATATGCGTATGCAGTAAAAAAAAAAAATCAGATGTATGCAAAGGCAGCGCCACCAGCATTTCAGCTGCCCAATAGCCCACTCTAAAACTGACTGTGTGCCTGCCACCTTGGAGCCTCATCCCAACCATGCTGTTTGTGAAGATGAATTAATCATGGGTTGACCAAAGCCACCTTGCTACAATATTTGTGAAGCGCATTTGAGCATCACATATTATTTGCACATTTATTGAATGGAAATGTTTCCGATTCACGTATGCAAATTCGTCTTTAGATGGCGCCTTTATAGCAATGTGCGTACAGTCAATCGCTCCGATTACATTGGGAAGACTGGCGATCGCTGCAAATTGCACTTGGAATTATAAGGTATAAGGTTTGGAAACCTTATATACCTGCTAGACATGCGGATGATCCCCTCTCATACAGCTGGCATAGCACAGCTTAAAGATACTTTGTATTGTGCAATTTAACAAATCGCCTCTAGGAGTCGCCAATGGAAATAAAACAAACTCACACAAGAAATACACGTACGCCAGACATGAAGTGGGCGTGGACCAACTCACATTCTCAAGTTAATTTCATCGTTAGTAAATCCAAACGTGAGCGTGAAATCTGCCGTACGCAAGGTTGTGCGCTTACGCAGCGTTGATACATGAGGCCCCAGGTTTGTACAGCCCACTTGGAGCTTGCTCTGACGTTCGTTTATAGCCTTCTTAAAACAGTGGTTTTCCTTGATGCAAATTGTTTAGTATCAGCTCATCTTTTAAAACTATGTATGGTTGCTGAAGTGTTCTGGTTGGTTCTTGGTATAACTCTAGGTGGTATCCAGAGTGTTTTGTGAATATGCTAATACATTGTTCAATTGTTGCATGCAGTGAACGTTCCCAAGACAAATCTAATCGTTTGATGAGGCATTCTAGGTGGTTAACCTAACAGTAGATAATAGAATTTAAATGAAGAGCTTTTCTAAGTTGATTTTACAAAAGATGCTAGAAACAGTTGATTCCATAATATATGTTTTTCCAACTATGGAAGTCGATGGTTACTACCCGTTTCTAACATTCTTCGAAATATCTTTTATGTTCCACAGAAAACAAAACTCATATCTGTTTGGAATCACTTGTGAAAGAGTCAAAAGTGAGTACGTTTTCATTTTTGGGTGTACTATCTCTTTAAGGCCGTTTTATTACTATCTATCAGATTTAAAAAAATGTTTGCAAAAGCAATAACACACTATCAAAACCAAGCTACACGCAAGACTGAGTTTAATACTGGAGTTAAAGAGTTTTGACAAATGCTTCCAAAGTCTATGATTACAGTACTGCCATTATGAGCAAAATCATCATGTCTGCCTTTGTGAGAAGAATGTGAATCTACTTCAGTTTGTAATTTGTTTATGGGTTTGTTAATAGCCCTGTGTGCAGAAGCTGACAGTCATTATGGAATGGTGTGTACTGCAAATATTAAGGTCGTCACCTGTGAACGTATAACGTGGCGTGGCAGGCAATCATAGGAAATGCCCACTGGCACAATGCAAACATCGGGCACTAGACCGTCACTGATGGCCTGATGTACACGCGCCAACCACTGCCCGCTGTGACCTTCGGCTGCAGAGATGCCCAAGCAGAGAGCGGCGCCCTCTCGTAACAGCTCACCAACGAACTGTGGAGTGGAACAGAAGAGGAGAAATGATGAATAAAAAATGTTTGTAGGGAAAATTGAGCGGCTGGACAGTTTTATGATGAGGAAGAGACGTGAAGCAGAAAAAAAAATTAACTCTATATCTGCAAATCAGACCAATAAAATGAACTGGAAGTCTGGCGTACATTTGAGTGAAGTGTCAGAGAGGAGAGGAGAGACATAAAAGTAGCAAGCAGGCACTTCTGTAGAATCAAATGAGACTTTTCTAGAGCTCGGAGAAAGTGTTATGATGATTCTGCCATCATTTTACTCACCCTCATGTCTTTTTAAACCCATATGGCTCAGCCAGGGATTGTCAAGCTAATCCAAAATGGACAAAAATAATAAATGAAATAAAAATCATGCCAAATATTCTGAGTAATCTTTCTGTGAGGAGCATAACTTTTGAGTTATTTCACCCTAGCTTTAGAATTATAATAATTTGGGAGCATATTTAAATAGTTTTAGTGTTATTAAAGTATTTACTGTATGTAACCACACTTCAGTACAGTTTATTTGTTTGACATTAAGTAGTATAATCACTACCATTATCTTTAAGCAATGCAGTAATTAATAAACATACATTCTTATTGTTCATGTTAGTTCCGTTCAATTAAAAAAAAACATTAACTTGATGCTAAAAATCTAATTTTGTTTCAATTAATGCTGATTTATTTAATATTTACCTCAATTAAATTAAATTATATTATTTAATTGAGGATTTAGAAGTACTTTTTATGTTAATTGATGTTAACAAGTGGAACTTTGTGCAGTGTCACCCAAATATAGCTTGTAATTTTTGTTTGCTTGATTTGTGTTATAGAATTCTACTTAAATGTTAGTTTTAGTGATTGTATTGCTTAAACTTCAAACTTTATTTTACTGTGCAGTTCCAGTCCAGCTAACTCACTGGAGTGATTGGATTATTTTTATGATGGATGAATGGAGCCTTAAAAACTGACTGTGGCAATTCATTTTAGGCAAACGAAAGTCATATATACCTGCACCATGAGGGGAAGTAAATCATGGGCTAGTTTTAATCTATTTTGAACTATTGCTTTAACAAAATCCTAAAAAAAAATACTCTGAATGATAAAAATCTATTAGTAAATTAATTTTGTGAGTCTTAAAATGAAAACTCAGATGAACTTCAGTTTACAGGTGAATAAAAGCAAGCATATGTTGAATTTGGTTTTCAGCAAGTGATTGTCACTTCCGATGACATGAAGGCCCAATCCCAGTTCTACCCCTACCCCTCGTTTCGCGTGTTTACGTGAAGGGGTAGGAGTGTCCCAATTCCCTTTAGCTTGAAGGCGTAGGCCTAAGGAGAAGGTCTAGATACCCCTCGAAACAGAGATTTTTCAGGAGCACACTCGAAATCAAGGGGTGAGACAATTTCCCAGAATACACCATCTACAATGCCAGCATGGGTGCAGTTAGGAGATGCACAAATTAGTATTTTTTGACATTATTGCAAGTATTGTAACAAACAAGCGCATGTTTTTATACATTCATAACGGCGTTCGTGTTTTACGGTCATGCTAAAATAAAAAAAATAAAAACGCTAAATTTCACCATCTATAATTCCTAAGAATAACTAATGTAAAGTACTTTAACATCTGTCACTCGATGACACTGGAATACCCTGTCAGAAAAGTCTAGTGGCTGGGAATGAGCTTTTTACAGTGTCTGCCATAATGTTAATGTTGTTTTTGTGTGTTTACATAGATGAATATTGTCATGGTATAAATGCACAGTACAGTTAAGGCAAGGCAAGGCAAGGCAAGGCAAGGCAAGGCAAGTTTATTTATATAGCACATTTCATACACAGTGGCAATTCAAAGTGCTTTACATAAATAGGAATAAAAGAAACAATTATAAGAGAAATAAAAACAAACAGAATAAAAATAAAATAAAATAAAAGCTGATAAAATGTGTTATAAAAGAGTTAAAAAGAAGAGAAAAACATAGTAGTTCGATCTGTCGGACGTAGCACAGTGCTCATTCAGTAAAGGCACAGCTAAACAGATGTGTTTTCAGTCTTGATTTGAATGTGCCTAATGTTGGAGCACATCTGATCATTTCTGGAAGCTGATTCCAGCAGCGAGGGGCGTAGTGGCTGAAAGCCGATTCACCCTGCTTTGACTGAACTCTTGGGATTTCTAATCTATTTGATCCTAAAGATCTGAGTGATCTGTTAGGTTTGTATTCAGTGAGCATATCTATAATGTATTGAGGTCCTAGGCCATTTAGTGATTTATAGACCAGTAATAATACTTTAAAATCTATTCTAAATGTGACTGGGAGCCAGTGTAAAGACCTGAGGACAGGTGTGATGTGCTCTGATTTCCTGGTTCTGGTCAGAATTCTGGCCGCAGTGTTCTGGATGAGCTGCAACTGTCTGACTGTCTTTTTGGGAAGGCCAGTGAGGAGGCCATTACAGTAATCCACCCTGCTGCTGATAAAAGCATGAACAAGTTTCTCTAAGTCTTCACTGGAAACAAAGCATCTAATTCTTGCAATGTTTTTGAGATGATAGTATGCTGATTTACTAACTGCTTTGACATGACTATTGAAACTCAGATCTGACTCCAGAGTCACACCAAGATTCTTGACCTTATTTTTTGTTGTTTGACCCTTAGAGCCAAGGTACGCATTCACCTTGAGAACCTCATCTCTGTTCCCAAACGCAATGACTTCAGTTTTCTCTTTGTTTAACTGAAGAAAGTTTTGGCACATCCAATTGTTAATTTCATCAATACATTGGCAGAGGGTGTCAATGGGGCTGTAGTCATTAGGCAGTAAGGCTAGGTAGATCTGAGTGTCATCAGCATAGCTGTGGTAGGAGATTTGGTTCTTTCTCATTATTTGGCTCAGAGGGAGCATATAAAGGTTGAACAGGAGTGGTGCCAGAATCGAGCCTTGTGGGACTCCACATGTCATGGGTGTCCACCCTGACCTATGGTCACCTATACTGACATAGTATCCTCTCCCTTCAAGGTAAGATCTGAACCATTTGAGGACCGTCCCAGACAGCCCAACCCAGTTTTCCAGCCTATCCAGAAGTATGCTGTGATCGACAGTGTCAAATGCAGCACTGAGATCAAGCAGTACCAGCACTGTTAGTTTGCCTGAATCTGTATTTAGGCGGATGTCATTGATTATCTTTATAAGGGCGCTCTCTGTACTGTGATGTGGTCTGAAACCAGATTGAAAATTGTCCAAACACCCCTTGAAGTTTAAGAACGTGTTAACCTGGTTAAAAACAACTTTTTCAATGATTTTGCCAATGAAAGGGAGATTTGAGATGGGCCTGTAATTGCTCAATATGGTGTTATCTAGGTTGCTCTTCTTCAAGAGGGGTTTAACAACTGCAGTTTTAAGTGAGTTAGGAAAAATCCCCGAGAGAAGTGAAGCATTTACCACTTTTAGAAGATCCATTTCTAAGCAGGTAAATACCGTTTTAAAGAATGATGTGGGGAGCGTGTCGAGACTGCAGGTTGATGTTTTCATAATTTGCACGATCTCTTCTAAGATTTTGCCATTAATTGCCATGAAATCGGACATAATGTCTGATTTCTTAAGTTGTGGTTGAGCTAGTCTGACGTCGACACAATTTGGCTGATTGGATGAGCTGATTGCCTTTCTGATATTATTGATCTTGTCAGTAAAGAAATGAGCAAACTCATTACATTTGCTTTCAGAGAGTAGCTCACTGGGAATCCACCTGGGGGGGTTGTGAGTTTCTCTATCGTTGCAAAGAGTTTACGAGCATTGTTTACGTTGCTGTTTATAAGGCTTGAAAAGAAAGTCTGCCTAGCAGTTTTTAGTTCCATATTAAAAGCACGAAGACTGTCTTTATAGATATTATAATGGATTACTAGTTTCGTCTTTCTCCACATACGCTCAGCTTTTCTGCACTGTCTTTTCGTCATTTGAATTCTTGGGGACCTAGTCCAGGAACCCCTTTGGCTGCTAGTTATCTTCTTGGCTTTAACAGGAGCAATGTCATCTATGACATTCTTAACTTTAGAGTTAAACAAATCAAGAAGAGAATCAACAGAGTCTGCAGATATACTTGGTGCTAGCGATATGGCCTTCATAAACTGCTCATTAGTGTTCTCATTTATGCATCTCTTTCTGACAGAGACAGATCTGTCTTTAATAGCTGGAGTGATCAATATATCAAAGAAAATACAGAAATGATCAGATAGTGCAACATCCTTAACAACAGTTGATGAAATGTGTAAACCCTTAGTTATAAGTAGATCAAGAGTGTGTCCACGATTGTGTGTGGGTCCTTGAACATGCTGAGTCAGATCAAAAGTGTTCAAAACAGTCATCAGTTCTTTTACAGCATTGATTTCTGGATTATCAATGTGAATATTAAAATCCCCAGCAATGGTAAAATAGTCAAATTCAGAGGTTACTATTGATAACAGCTCTGTAAAATCATCAATAAAAGCTGGAGAATATTTTGGAGGTCTGTAGATAATGATCAGTAAGATACGTGGAGCACCTTTTAGTGCTATACTCAGATATTCAAAAGACAAAAAGTCACCAAATGACACTTGTTTACACTCATAGACATCTTTAAACAGGGCAGCAATGCCTCCACCTCTCCTATTGGCTCTGCAAACACTCAAAAAGTCAAAGTTTAAAGGAGCTGTTTCATTCAGAACTGCTGCGCTACAGCTGTCATCTAGCCAAGTTTCATTTAAAAGCATAAAATCAAGGCAATTTGAGCTGATAAAATCATTGACTAAAAGTGACTTATTGTTGAGTGATCGGATGTTTAAAAGTGCTAACTTAACAGTTTTAGCTGTTTCTGCTACAGTAGTCTCAGATTTATATTTAATAGACACAAGATTTGAGTGATTTGCTATACGGCCTGAACAAGTCTTCGGTTTTCTGTCACGTAATACAACACATATATGTGTAGAGAAAGCTACAGGCACACTGGGTTCCTGCTTGTTCTGTAAACATCTGATAAAGACACTGTTATCTAAGCAGGCACCCGAGACACATCATGGAGAGCAGTTTTGTTCACCAGCTGAGGATGGTGCGTTGTTGTTTGGGCCCTGGCGGTGGGGCAAATGTCGGAGGGCTCTTCCACGTGGGCTCAGAGGTGGTTGTGGAGCAGGCCGCTTTTTGGTTGGTAACTGGGGGCTTGCGGCGATGGAGTGTGAAAGTTTAGTTCCAGCATGCACCAGTTCCTCCATCTTTTTTGAGAAACCCAAGAGAGGCGAGCAAGGTGATAATGGGAACGTGTCTGGTGACAGAGGCTGTGGCTCTGGAGATTCTGGGTGCTGAAATATGTTTTCCTGGGTGTTTTCCTGAGGATCATTTTTTAGTGACGAGACATGATGCTGTTCTGATGCGTCACAGTCTGTCTGTGTTGAGCAGAGGGCCAGCGATAGTGTCTCTATCAACAGTGGGTGTTTTGGCTGCGTGGCGTTATCACTGTCCTTGGGTGATGCGTCAGCCCCAAGTCCACTCGGGAGCTGATTTGAGGTCCTGTGGTCATCTGGACATTTGCTGGGTGTGTATGTGCCATTTGGATTGAGGTCAGTGGCACATACAGCTGATGGATGATGGAGGGAGAAGAAGATATTGTCCTTTAGTACCTTTGCACCAAGTTTGTTTGGGTGAAGGCCGTCTGATGTCAACAGTTGTCTTTGGTTCCAGAAGAGATTGAAGTTGTCAATAAAATTCAGTCCTTTCCTGTTACATGCTTTCTGCAGCCATACATTTAGACCAAGCAGCCGTGAAAACATGTTTGTCCCTCTTGCAGGGAGTGGTCCACTGATGAACGGCTGAATTTTCACTCTTTCAACTGTTTCCAAGAGCTCACAGAAATCTCTCTTGAGCAGTTCTGACTGTTCCTTCCGAATATCATTCTTCCCCACATGGATGATAATCCGTTTTGCAGTCTTGTGCTTCTTCAGAATTTCCTTAAGTTCTTTGTTTACATCAGAAACTGTTGCATGAGGGAAGCAGTATGTCATTGTAGATTTGCTCCTAAAATTCCTGATTATTGAATCTCCTACAACTAGTGTTCTTATCTCAGGTGCGATCGGAGCAGAATGCCGCTGTCTAGTCGGCCTTGAGCCTCTGTTCCATGCAGAGTTAGCTGCTGAGTCATGCGATCTCTGTCTGACTGCATTTGGGGATTCTTCACCCATATTACTCAATACTTCATATCTGTTCTGAAGCTGTATTTGAGTCCGAGCTGTATTTGGGGTAGAGGACGCTAATGCGGCAGCGTATGATCTGACCCCGTGAGTACCCTTTGGTCTCGCACCTTGTTTATGCCAATGCTCATTTTCAACAGCTTTAATCTGTTTTTCAGTGCTCGGAATAGTGGTAGGAATAGATTTATGGGACTCACCGGCTATTTGCTGTGAGCGTCCACAATGACGCTGCAGTTCTGGTTGGATCGCAAGTAACTTTGTTTCAAGAACTGCAATCTTTTGTAGAAGTTTGTGGCAGTTTGTACAGCAGTGAGAATCTGAATTAATCCGATCCAGAGGCATTTTCACAGCTGTGTTTTCCCGTCTCAGGAATGTGAGCAGCTGATAGCTGGTAGCGGGAGGATTGTTTAGACGATAATTCCCCTCTTGTTAGTAAAGCTATATTCCAGAAAGTTCGTAGAATCGATGCTGATCATCAAGTTGTGTCGTTTGAGCACTGTGCTGATAGGCTCAAGTTAAAATTAGGGTTTAAGATATAAAAGCAAGTGAGCAGAGAGCGGAGCAGTAGGCAAAGACGTCCGAACAGTAGCGAAGCAGGAAGTAGAAAAAAGAGCTTATTGAGCTTATTGCCACATTATATCGTTATTATAACACAATATCGTTGTCTTCAGTGATTTCCTGAGGTTAAATACCAAATAATATGAAACTGCAGTCGCGATCGTCGATCTCATATGAAGAGCTCGTGATGACATATGATGATGTGTGCAGGTGCTGTACTGTTATCCTTTTTCTTAGGGGTAAAATGTGTAGCCTCTGTTTCAAGGGCCAAGGGGAAGGGATAGGGGTACAAAATAGAATTGGGCCGAACTGATTTGCTTTTATTATTTATGATTTTTTTTTTTAAGTAAGAAGTTTGGACTTTCAGTGCAGGAACAAAAATGTCTCAATTTCATTAAAATGTCAATCTAAACAATTGTGTTTTTTTTTTCACTATTAACACTGTACTACCATTGACTGTTTTAACATTTTGCAATTTAATAACTTTTTAAAATAAAAGCCATGTAACTATAGTACCCTGGCTTTTCTAAATGTGTGTATATTTCATTCTAACGCTATTAAAAAAAAAGTTCTGAGTATTTGATGTTTGAATGGCCATAAAAGTTCAAATTGACTGCATACTGTACATTTCAGCGTCCACTTTTTCCTGTGCCTTTGAATAAGCATGCTTCTGCTGCCTAGCAACTTTCTGCTAACTTAAACTCTTAAACTCGCAAAATCATAAATTTATTTCAGACCTAACAGCATTATCAGTGCAGTTAAAAAAAACCTTCCCCGCGTTTAATGACTTCATAAAATATGATGACAGTCATTCACATCTCAATTCTAAACTCTCAATAGAAGCTTTAAATGTAAATATTGTGTAATGATATGATCTGTTTTATGTAAATGGTTCAAATGTCCACTATGGCCATTCTTGCAGTTATTAAAAATGATAGATTTGATGTGACATGAGCAAATTATGACAGAATTAAATTTGTGGGTGAACTATTCCTTTTATTAGCCTCCTCTGACAGTCTAATTTTAGTATAAAAAGGCTGCATTGAAATGTCCTTTTCTTATTCACACAACAAAGTATGTGTTTTGAATAATATACAGAGGGGGGAAAGTTTTCAACACGTCACCATTTTTCTCAAAAAACATTTCTAAAGTTGCTGTTGCCTTGAAAATTCACCAGATGTTGATAGCAACCAAAGATATACATAAATGACAAGAAAACTAATCTAATTAGTTTACATATGAAGGTGTGTAAAATGAAAATGACACAGGAAAAAAGTATTGAACACCTGAAGGAAGGAAGGTGTAGAAAGGCAGTGAAAGCCCAGACAGCAGCTGAAATCTCTCAAATGTTATTCAGCAACCCTCCGCCCTTCCTCATTGCAAGATATTATTCCCTGCTTCAGCCCAACATCTACATTACCAGGATGATGAAGATGAAACCAGAGTGGACATTTTAGCAAGACAATGATCCAAAACACAGCCAAGGAAACTCTCAAATGCTTTCAGAGAAAGAAAATTAAGCTGGAGAATGGCCCAGCCAATCACCTGGCTTGAATTCAATAGAGAATACAAAGAAAAGATCAGATTTGATAGATAAAACCCACAGAATCCATTCTGTTGAAGTCTGTGAAGAAATTACTCCTGAGCAAATGCATGTGACTTCATTGTCCATATGAGAGTCATCTTTAAGCTGAAATTTCAACTCAACAGCACCTTTAAAAATATGTCTGACAAGAAAAATGGTGATGTGTTAAATACTCATTTCCCCCACTGTATGCGTTTTGAAATGTATTGAACAGTCCTTGTAAATGACACCATTTAAATTTTTGCATGAACTATATCTTTAACTCTCTCTCTCTCTCTCTCTCTCTCTCTCTCTCTCTCTCTCTCTCTCTCTCTCTCTCTCTCTCTCTCTCACACACACACACATCAAATCTCGACTAAATCCATCTTGAGAAGCCTGATAAGCTCATGTGTTATTCCAGGCATGACAGATTATGTTCTCTGTTCGTTTACGCCAGTCAGAAGTCACACATATGCACATATCTAATCAAATCCCTTCATATTACAACACATCAGCAATCAAGAACCAAATGCAGATCATTTCAAATCCCGTTAAACCCTGCTTACAATCAGGACATCCAAATTCTTGTAAATAGTTCACGTAAACTGCTAATAAAATGCTCCTTCCAGAAATTCAGATAACAGTGTGATTCTGACTGTAAATCTGGAGGCCCGGGAGATTTATTATCCACCTCCAGGCATCAGTGAGGCAGAGTAATGGGTTCAGCGACTCATGCAACCTCCCGATGAAACATCTGCTGTCCACAGGTGCCCTATTGTTGAAACACACTGCGCCCATCAAGAGGCCGGTTACTAATGCAGACTAGCCCGCTATAAAAAGGTGGGTGACTTGCCGTCTTGAGACTATCAATGTAGGGTTGCACAAATTGTCGTTTCAGCATCGACATCACAATGTGCACATCTGCCCCTGTAAACTTCAAAAGAAATAAAACAGAACTGAAATTACGTCACTTCAAAATGAATGGCAGCTCAAAGTGAACATTTTGGGAGAGTTCGTTTTGATCCTAAACACCTTTGAGCTACAATTTGGTCCATGATGATTATACCAGTGCTTCCCACACATAGGCCTCCTTTACACTCAGTGACCACACACTGCAGCATATGCGCACATGAGCTCCAGACAGTCACCGGGTGCTCTGCGGGCACCTTCCCAGATAAGAGCAGCGCAGGTCAGACAGTTCACAAAGGCTATAGTTGTTAAACGTGATATTTGATTAATCTAGTCTCTGTCTAACGACTCTTTGGTCTTATAAATCTATTAATTGTTCTCAGGTAACGCGTTTTGGCTGAGCGCAATAAGTTATTATTATTTTTTTAAATTTTGTTATAAATATGCATACAGTGAAGATGACGCTTATATAAAAATGTAGCTCCACAATGCCACAACATTTTTGGTGTCTGTGTCGTTGTTAATATAGAAATAATAATAGGCAGTTCTTTATATCACGTTTTTTTTTTTACTTTATTGTTAAGAAAGTGAAACAACGTAGCCAGGGTGATGCGAATGAGGTTATAAAGTACGCTGTTCCTTTTGAAGATTTACCCGACGTGTCCTCTGGAGTTTTTTTCCATATATAACTTGTGAAGTCTGAACTTAAGCAAAGGATGCAAGACTGAACTTTGTGCACTTAAAATAGAGGGAAAAGCCCCAATCAGATGTCTGCAGCCCTGCCTCCAATTTTAGATGTCTCAGTTGTCCCTTATCCACACTTACACAGTGCAGCAGTGTTTTAAAACCAAAACGACCTCTTCAGCATCTCCAAAATGATCCTTTTTCAGGGCTGGAAAACTCCGGGGTAGTGTGGACGTAAGGCATTTACCTTAGCAAAACTTATGCATTTTAAAACTAAAACGTATAATTGTAAACGGAGACATAGACTTTACTTGGGCGGGCAGCACAGGTGTATTAACGGCCGCCCAAGTATATTTAGTGACATCATCCTTTGTCCATGTAATTTTGTATCTGCCCAATATAATCGATCAATTAGATTGGAAAATCTTCTCATTTGGCATCGTATGATGTCTAATGTGAAACATCATGGTGGGCGATGGCATCGTCATCATAGGCAGCGGAGAATTAATTTATGAATAATTAATTAATTCATAACATATTAATTATATGTAGCCTACCGTTTCAACTACCTGACCAAATCATAAATAAATCCAGCGGTACATCCTTGATAAACTGTCCGACATGCACTGCTCTTGGGGGTTTTTTACTCAAAGCACCTGCTGATTCCTGGAGCTCAGACACACGGATACCTTGCAGCGCATGACAGAGTGTGTGTGTGTGTGTATTTGTGTGTGTGGTCACGTCATGTGTGTTTACAGAGGTATAAGTGTGGGTGGAGATTTTCAGAAATGCTAGGAGAAACGCTCGTGTGGACGTGGATCGTTTTTATTCTAAAATGCCATTTTAAAATTAAGACGTATTAGTGTAAATGGGGCTGTGTGTATTTTTCGCGAGCGGGTTGCTGCTGCGGCGGGGGCGGGGCGGAGGGTCATGATGCCGGCTCAGCATTGTGATGTCTATCGGTCATCGGCGATGGCATCGTCTATCGACCCAACCCTAGTGTCAACACTCCCACAGGTACTGTTAAGTGCTCTGCAGAACCCACAGAGACGCGCCTTTTTGGGACTCAAAAAATGTGCCTGGCCAGCGTTTCTAAAGCTCCTAAAAATGTCTGAGATTTGGCTTTTGTTTTCACTTTCTAAAGCTGTCGGTTTTTGCTTTAAAAAAAAAAAACTATCCTTATTTAAGCCTACTTTCTCTTGGCTTCCCATCTGACTTTGCACGCACAGTTACAAGAGTGAGAGAAACATAAAATAATGCATTCTTAATCTAAACGACTTTTAAATGCAAAGAATATTCAGAGGACAAAATGACTGGTCTAAACTGGCTGCAAAATATATGTACACCATTAGAAATAGTTAAATCAACGCATTTGCCTTATTTAATAATCTACACATTTTAATCTTGTAATTATTAGAATCCGTTGAGATTATTCCTTTTTCTGTCATTTAGTTCTTATTTGCTGTATTTTTTATTATTTTTATGATGTCATTAGGCTATATTACATTGGCTATTTTGGCCCAATCCCAATTCTATTTTTGTACCCCTACCCCTTACGCTTCCCCTTGGCCCTTAAAACCGAGTGTGAAGGGGAAAGGCTTCAAAATGTACCCCTACGAAATGGGACAGCACTACAGCCCCTGCACGTCATCATATGTCATCGCAATCTCTTGCTTCATATGAGATCAAACGATCCCGGCTGCTGTAGTTGTTCCAGTTGTGTTATTTTTTGGTATTTATCTTCAGTAAATCACTGAAGGCATATATTATGTTATTCCTGCCGTTGTGTCTGGTGTATTCTGGGAAATTTTCTTGCCCCTTGGTTTGGAATGTGATCCTGAAAAATCTTCGTTCGAAGAGCTATCTACCCCTTCCGCTTAGCCATACGTCTTCAAGATAAAGAGAGTTGGGACACTCCTACCCCTTTACAGGACGGCGCAAAATGAGGGGTAGAGGGAAATGGAAAGGCTAAGGGGTAGAACTAGGATTGGGCATTTATATACATATCTAAAGTGCTTTGGCATTCAAGTTTGCTTTGAACTTGAAAGAGAAAGATAGAAACATTTGACCTGTCAGTGGGTGCTCATGACTCCTGAATAGCATAAAAGTAAGAGAAATAGTGGATTCCTTTTTTAACCCAACAGTGTTTTATTCAATTTTTTTTTTACTTTAATCCATTAAAAAGAAACAGTGTACAAAAGTGTTATAATAAATGAAATTATTGTTAAATTAAATAATGTTTTGTTTGTCGCACATAGTTAACTAATTATGTTATGTGGGACAATGGTGTGTTTCAATCCGGCCACCACCGCAAGTAAATTCCAAACCTGTGGGAAGCACTGTATATAATTGGTGGGTGTGTTCTGGAACTCCGCCTTCATTGACGTGCTTCATTGTCACACAGTACAGAGTCATACAGGAGTACAGGCTTCTTTCCAGCAAGAAGCACCACCGTAGCACACCACATTGCTTTCTATTTGCCGTGGAGAGACACTGAATGGAACAAGGTTTAACTTTATTAGAGCTGCATGATGCGTTTGTGCTTATCATCTAGTGTGCGATTCCCAGCCTGTATGTACAAGTTGTCATAACATCAATTTCACCTTTGCATGTAAAATGGCATAACTGAGTAAATAACATTTAACGACAGTTATCATAAGCATGCAATCTCCTTCATATTCATGACATATGTCATGCCATGATTATAAATGTGCCATGACAGTCTTATGAACACCCCTTTTAAGTAAAGTGTTACCCTTGTAAGATCTGTGGAATCACTATTCGCCCTTCCACTGTCATGCCTAAAGCGAGTGTGCCAGTGCATGCCAAGACAAGTTTCCACAGCAAATTCTAGGGTCTGATCAAGCCATGTTAGGGCTTCCTCAGGGCCAACAGCCAAGCTTTTTTGACCCGCCGAATACCTTGGGCCAAAGTGGGAAAGCTGGGACAGAGTAAAAGCAAAAGACAGAGTTTGCTTGAATCAGGTAAAGAGGGTCTCCAGTAAGATGCTCATTTTGGTAGTTTTGCAATGGCATAAGAACGTAGAGTACAGGCACAGAAAAAAAGAAAGAATGGAGAACAGACAGTGCTGCTCAGTTGAAGAAAGCTCTTCAGTACATTTGGCCTGAGGAAAATGTTCAACAGCAGATTGATGCTGTTTGCTGAAACAAGGATGTTTAAAACATGTTGTTACTAAGCTTGGGAAGCTACAGAAGGTACGTCTGAGAAATGTTATAAGATCCTATGGCTTTATATTATAGATGGTGTGCTCGGTCATCACTCTGTTAGTGGAGAGTCCATTCAAGATACAATGAGTAAACAAAAATAATGAAAATACATGCGAGCGAATATAGATACTGTATATCATTTAATGCTGTACAGTAACATGTAATTTGTTTGCTGCCGTTGTCTCCATCTTGATTGTTGTGTGATGCATAATTTTTTTGTGATTCTGATTTGACTTTCTTCTTGCTGCTAAACTAAGCAGTGCAAGTAAAAATTTGTTTCGACATAATATATGATTTTTATAACCATTCAAGATTTTTTAAATCAAACGTTGATGCATCACTTGCTTTTGTTCATATCTTGGACAGTTCTACCTATTAAAGTTAAATATTTAATGGCAAAAGAACATGGGTTGCTCTAAAATTATATTTTTTTTATGGCAAGAATAAAAGCAAAAAAGTACACTTACTAAAAAAATTTATTTTACTTTGCCCACTTCAGAATTTACATATTACTGTCTGGCTAGTTTCTGTCCACCAAGCTAAAAAGGCAATAATGGTCCAACATTCCTGACCATTATCACCAATAAAGCCTAGAAATTGGGCATCAGTATATTGTAAACTGATAGGTTCAAATATTCATTTCCAGTTATCAAAGTTTGTAACTTGTAAATTGTTTTCAATTTAAAATTTTAATGCATACATCAGTGTAAAACCTACGACTGGTGAAAAAACATTCTGTAATATTAAAACCACCTGGGTCTCCACTTTTGCATGCCATCTTTTTCTGTTTTAACAATATTATCCCTCAGGTTTTTCCAAACTTTTACAAAAACTTTCCTCTTTTTCCATGGCTGTTATAATTTCAGCCAATCATTGGTCATTTGGTTTTCCTAATGATCACGCATGAACGGATCATAAAGATGTCTGTACAGTCATACCTGTTTCAGACAAAATCTCTTCAAAGTGTTTCATATTTAACTCAAATCAAACGCGGCGCCACACGAACTGTTTGCTCGAGTCTCAAAATTTTATTTTGAGCTCCTTCCGCCGAAAACATGTTGTGCGCACCCAAAGCGAACCTTCGCGAACACAGTGATGACGTCACATTCGCCGCACAAAGTTCAATCACAGAAAGCTGATTGGCTATTGCATGTTGGTCTCATTTGTAGTTGTAATACCGCAAATTACATTTGGACTAGTGAAATAAAGAACTACAACACCACGAAAACCAAGCAACAACAACAAAAAAATATTTAAATTAGCATTAGATGTAGCGTTACATGGACATCAGAAAAATTAGACCAGTGCAAAAATATTTAAGACCTAGAACGGCAAATTTAAGACTTTAAGGCCTAAAATTTCGATTTTTAAATTTTAGGCTTTTTAAGACTTTAAGATCCTGCGGAAACCCTGTAATAGTATTTTGTTTTGTTTTTTGGAGTATGTTATTGTATTTTACACTGTCTGTATTTCACACTGTAGCCAGCACCTAAGCTTTTCACTCTTCATAGTACACGTTCTGCTGACGAAGTGACAATAAATTGATTTGATTTTGATTTGATGTAAAATAACTGAATATAAAAATAGCAGGCAGAGATATAGAATTTTCAGATGGCACATAGAGACTGTTGCATTTCAACTCTTAATTTTTTTCTTCATGAGAAAGTGTTATTTCCTTTAGTTTGACTGGAATAAAAGCAGTTTTTAAATGAATTTTAAGGTGAGGTTTTAAAGGTTTCAAATGGATTTTAAACTTAATCTTGCCTAGTTGACCCAATTAACCTTGTTAAGTCTTTTAATTGCGCTTTAAGATGAAGGCACGTATCTCGCAAAACAATTAGTAAAGTATTATCTAATGTCATCACAGCAAAGGCCAAAGAAATTGGCTTTTTGGTTATTTATTAGTTCTAGTTGATCATTTGGAAAAGTGTCAGAAGGCAGATTTTTCAGATGAATCATCTGTTGAACTGCATCCAATAGGTCTTCTGCAGTATTTGTGATGATTGGGAACTCGCATGGACCCAAGATTCTCCCAGAAATCCGTCAAGTTTGGTGAAGGAAAAATCATGATTTGGATATATTCAGTATGGGGCTTGTGAAAGCTCTGCAGAGTGGATGGCAACATCAACAACCTGAGGTATCAAGACATTTGTGCTGCTCATTACACTACAAACCACAGGAGAGGGCTTTTTCTTCAGCAGGATAGCGCTCCTCATACCTCCACATCAAAGTACCTGAAAGCAAAGAAGGTCAAGGTGCTCCAGGATTGGCCAGCCCAGTCAGCAGATATAAACATTATGGAGCATGTCAGGGGTAAGATGGAGGAGGAGGCATTGAAGATGAATTCCAAAGAATCTTGATGAACTCTGGGAGTCCTGCAGGAACGCTTTCTTTACCATTCCAGATGACTTTATTAATAAGTTATTCAAGTCATTGCAGAGATGTATGGATGCAGTCCTCCAAGCTCATGGGAGTCATACACAATTTTAATTTTTTTTCCACTGCACCATGACTTTATATTCTATACTTTACATTATTTCTGTTAAGTGGCAAGACTTTTGTCTAAGCAAAGTCAGACCTTACTGTCCTAATTAAATAATTAAAAATCAAGGCATGATCATATTTTTTGGTAAAATAAGCGTAATCTAGAGGTCTGTAATATAAACCACTTCTGATACCAAATGATCAACTAGAATATATATAAAAAGACTGTCATTTGTTTTTCATGTCATTTGTTGTCACCCAAAATCGTGTAGCCTTATATCAATGGCGCTCAAAAGCAGTGTGTCTGTGCAAACGTCTTGAGCGCCTGAAGCGACGTTCTGTTTTACTTGTCTTGTCGGGTGCTGAATCTGAGCAACTGAAGCAGAAAAGCACACTCAGCCTTTGCAGGGGCTTACAGAGGTCATGACTGGAGAATAGAGGCTGTCCATCTCAGCGTCTCGCTCTGAGCCACTGCCTTCTGGAAGCAAAACGACACCCAGCCTCTGAAGGATAGACCTGAGAAGACAAAACGGCCTCAATTAACGGTGACTAATGGGACTTCACTTTAGGTCATTCATCCAAGAAATACCAACAAACACAGACAAAGGCCACATATTGCACTTCTGTAGCATTTTATTTTTCCCTGACGTCAACTTGGAGGTGTGCTGTGTGTCTTAATCCATTCCCTAGTTCACTCCCTAGGGATTCAGACATTTCTTAATTAATTTACCTGTAAAATAGTGTTTTTTTAACTGTGTTTTCTGACAAGAAATTCAAAGTAAAAACCTTTAAGGCTATGACTGTACTGACTTGACTAGAAATGTCAGCATTAGTTCATCATAAGAGTCTTTGAAGTCACAGCATGGGTAAAATTGTATGAAGACAAGGCTTACTTTTATGTTTCTAATTACACTGCTTTTCAAAGGTTTGGGGTCGATAATATCTTTTAATGTTTTTGAAAGAAGTCTCTCATGTGTCTGAGCCTGTATTTGTGTCATTTAAAACAATTATATTGTGAAATACTTCAAAAAAAAGTATTTTCCATTGTACCATATTTCAAAACGTAATGTATTTCAGCATCATTACTTCAGTTGACAGTGTCATGCCATCTAACAGAAATGATTATAACAACCATTTGGTGCGTGATGGACATTTTTTACTATAATTCCTGCTGAAAACAGATGCTGTTTCAATTTTTTTTCTTCAATCAATAGAAAGTTCTATTTTATTTTATTTTTACATTATAGACGCTATTACTTTTGATCAATTTAATGCATCTTTGCTGAAAAAATTATAATAAAGGCCATTTGAACAGCGATTTTTGCAATTTGTCACTTAGAACATGCATGAAAGGACGTAAATCCTGCAAACTAAAAATAACATTAAAAAAACTGTTTAACCCCCTGGGGTCGTAGTCCACCTATACTCGTTTTGACTAGTAGTCACCTCTTAAAACTGAAATGAACTTAAATTACACTTTCAGGTTTGATCGTACAGATAAGATCAATACATCAATCGAATCTGTTAGGTGTCTAGTTTTTATTGTGTACACTTACAATGATAACAAACGTGTGTGCTTTTGCAAAACAAGGATTATAAACAGTGTGGGCAATCGGTCTTTTTTCTCTCTGCGTGAACTTTGTAAAAAACGCGCTGAAACTCTGCGAAAACAAAACACACAGACATGAGACGCATATCTCTAGAAAGCTTTAAGTGTCTACTTTTAAATGCAGCAAGTGCATGTTGAAAACAAATACCGTTTGATAAAGTAATCAGTATGAAACCAACGCTATCTCTAGTTTCCACACCCACGAGGCTTTGATATTACAATAGCCTGCAGACACGCAGGCAAGGTGTGGCTCACTGCATTTGATAATTACAGTTCACGCCTTCTCGCATGAGACCATTTTCACTCAGAAAGTGACTTAGAAATTTTAATTCATTATATTGTTTTCTGTGAGCAAGTAAACAAGATGATTCTCACATCATTTTGAAGCAAAAATACTAGGCTACATGATCCAGTTCTCAAAAGTCTTGTGAAAAAGGCCTTGTTTCACGGCCTGTTTCAGTGACTTCAAAACTTTAGTTTTTCAATAACTACGCATAAACGTTTCTTTCTCAAAAACAAACACAATCGCATACAAACATGCTGCTTGGTATTATTGTAGCCCAGCTTGTGCTGTTTGCAGTGTTATCACACTTTAGCCATTAATATGTTTTAGGATACTTCAAACACAAAATCAGTGCATGTTAAAACTTCTCCACAGCCCCAAAACACTCTCAGATCCCTGTAATTTTTAATGTTCTGTAATATTGTACTAATAGACAAACCTTATTTCTACATCTTTTTATTTGTTTGTTTACTGCCTGATTTTCAATATGTATTGTTTGCTTTGTTTAATATGAAAAGGCAGGACAAGCACATATTTTGATATTTTATAACAGCTACATTAAGCGATGCTGATAAATACCAGCTAACTCTCATAATGGTGTCGCCGGCTGATCCCAGGTAATTGAGTCATGAGAAATCTATTGTTTAGGCTCTTGCTATTGTCTGTTTACACAATATACTAATTCATCCACATAACATGACCATATTAGCTAACGTACTGTTATGAATTAAGTATCCAGGACACAGCAACATCTCACCGTCTAGGGAGGGAGAACATTTCCAATTCCAATTACTCTTATTCTGATTTCATAACTACTTGTGGAAAAAGTGGGGAAGTGAGGAAGGGCAAGTCAAAAATATACCAATTCAGCAAGTGCGTTGTTTGACAAATATATCACTATCAAGTGTCTTTATTATTCCACCTCACCCACTCTTTAAGTCAACCTGAATTCAAAGAGTAAGTTCACAACTAGGAGTGTTAGTAATAGTGATCATTAAATAAATAAATAGTTATTATTGTACTATTTAGGGCTATACTGTATACAACCTCATCTTTTCAAGAGCTGTGTGTTAGAATCTAACAGGTCCAAGTTTGTACCTTACACATAACTACCTACAAAGTACAAAAGTGTACTTATTTAAAAGAACAGTATATAAATTTAACTGCTAGAATCATGTGGAATCATGGGAATTGTGGTCTTCATTACATCCTCACCATGAGCTAATGTAGTCAAGATGTTTTATTATGGTAGTCTGAAGCAGTGTTATGCTGTGTCCACACCAGACACAGAATGCATGGATAAATTGCGCTATTTCGACTGTAAATAGACTTGTAAACATTTTGAGTTTACTCGCTTCATTCGCATGTCAAATCTGCTTCATTTGCACGTCAAATTCCCTTCACAATAGACACAGATTCGCATTATGGGCAGGGCTTCTGTCTGCCCAGTGACTCTGATTTCATTTATATGTCTATGCACGTCTTTGCATTGACTTTACATGTAAATCACTCGTGTTTGACACTTCTAATAAGGCTGATGAGAGACTCAACACGGCAAACAAAACAACAGTAAAAATAAATAAATAAATTAAAAAAAAAAAAAAAAACAGCAGAGCTTTTATTATGCTACAGTCAACAGCTTCTGATTCTTTCACTCGTGATCACATAGAGAAGCAGCAGCACTGTTTTTTCATACTAAATATATTGGTAACACTTTATTTTGTTGGTCCATTTGAGAATTAGTAGACTGTCTGCTTAATATCTGTTGATACTGTTCTTTCCACAGACATTTAACTGACTATGAGAAACTTTGCAGGTACTGTACATGTAAACTTACACTAAACCTAACCTCAACCCAAACCTAACCTAACAGTCTACTTATAATCTAATACTTAGTTGACATGTAGATATGCAATGTAACTTAAATTCAACAAACAGACCACCACAATAAAGTTTAGTATAAAACTAAACTGGAATTTGAGGATGTGTGATGTCATTATCATGACCACACAAGACACAGTTTGTGTTCAAGTTAAAATTGTTTAGTTTTTGTCTCTCTAGATTTGAACATTCTTTGAATCGATCTATTGAATAATGCAAGTACACAAGTCAGAAATATATAGAACACTGTTCTAGAAGTTTTTGGATATTTCAATGAAAAAGACTTACATGTTGTGCTTTTAAAGTGTAACTTTAAATCTATCAATGTGGACTTGTTGGGTATAAATGTATAGCAGTATTGATGACTACAATATATATAAAATAAAATAGTCATTAAAATTATCATACATAAATTAAATACTAGCATACATACAGTTGAAGTCCGAATAATTAGCACCCCTGTTTATTTTTTTTCCCAAAAATTTCTGTTTAACGGATTTTTTCAACACATTCCTAAACATAATAGTTTTAATAACTCATTTCTAATAACTGATTTATTTTATCTTTGCCATGATGACAGTAAATAATATTTAACTAGATATTTTTCAAGACACTTCTATACAGCTTAAAGTGACATTTAAAGGCTTAACTAGGTTAATTAGGGTAACTAGGCAAGTTATGGTAATTAAACAAGGTATTGTATAATGATGGTTTGTTCTGTAGACTATCAAAAAAAAAAAATTGGCATAAGGGGGCTAATAATTTTGACCCTAAAATGGCTTTTAAAAAAAATGTAAAACTGCTTTTAGTCTAGCTAAAATAATACAAATAAGACGTTCTCCAGAAGAAAACAATATTAGCAGACATACTGTGAAAATTTCCTTGCTCTGTTAAACATCATTTGGGAAATATTTAAGTGAAAAAAAATCAAAGTGGGGCAAATAATTCTGACTTCAACTGTATGTGATATGACAGAATTCAAAGTCATTACTGGGCACTAAACATTCAAATAACTGTAAGAGCAAGAATACAAGTAATAAAACTCATGACTTTCACACTGTGCTCAGGTAAAAACCTTTTTGTCTCTTTTAAGTGTACTTGTTCTTTTTGTATTTATTAGAAAAATATTAGATCAAATGAAATGAAAAAAAATGTAATTTACTTACAGTAAACAGCTTCTATAATTCATTAGATTTTTTTATTTTATGTTCATTTGTATTTTATGTTAATTTTAGTTCAAGTTTTAATATTTATTATATATTTCCATATATATATATATATATATGACACATGAAAATGAAGAATATTTCCTTGGTACTTGGTGGAAATAAGTTTAGGTTAACACAAATTTAGTAGCCGCATACTACAAACCTTGAATTACACAACTGCAAAAGCATTTTAGTTAAAAAGGGGGCCGGAGGCCCACTAGGGGGCCTCAGCAAACTTACAAAGGGGTCCAGGATGACTTAAATTAGTGATTTACTTTTAGTATGTTGTTGTTTATAAAAAAGAACAAACAGTTCTTGATAATTCAGGAATCATAAAATGAACTGTGACTCATTAAATAAATCAATAATACCCAGTTTCTGTTCATAACGTTGAAAACAAGCAGCTCAATTAAAGCAGAACTGCCAGAAATATCTGTGCCTATAGAGGGTCCTTTGATATCATGTTGGACAATGGAGTTCATTGTGAACCACCAGCCTACGTAATGCATAAATACAGTCTTCCAAAAACTCAAGTAACTTACTTACAGAGAATTCACAGCAAAATTTGCAAATTCTTCTTCTTTTTTTATCTAAATATGTATTCATGTGCGTTTCACATTCAGCAGCAATCAATCAAGCACTCCATTATAAGCTGGATGCATATCATAAATACATTAACAATTACAGACACAGACATTTTTATAAACAGCTATTAAGTAATTATTGATGCAGCCTTGTAAACAAAGCACGAACTCCCCCTGCGATCTAGAATCTAAGTCTTCCGTTACCTGCAGGAGGAAACTATTTACCCCCACCAATCCCTCACCGCGGTCGACTGGAGTTTCCAGCACTCAGAGCCATGATTCTTCAACAATTGTACGTTTCATTACTTACCAAACCATTACGCCCTGCTAAATGTGTACAGGTGCTTCTGTGGCTGTGGGACAGACTCAATAAATGCGCTCCGCTCTAGAAACTGCTGTGTTTGCACCAAAACTAGATGAAACCAGCAAACGAGAAAGTTCTTATTTACAAAACCAGTGCTCTTGGCACAAGCAGGGCTGTGATGTAAACATACACTAGTAGAAGACATACTTAAAATATGGCCTTCAAACTGCAGGTTGCTATTAAATATCACCCCCAATTTTTCCACTGACGACGAGGACCCTCAAGTACACTCTACAGTAGGTTTTTGCATGGTAGTCCAATAAGAAAGACTTCCTTTTTATCTGAATGAAGTAATATAATGTTACTATTTATCCATTATTTTAAATATCAGCTATACAATCTGTCAATTTTGTGAATTCGTACAAATTATTAAGTAGTGAGGAGAGTTTTGTAGACATAGAGAAACTCACTCCATGTTTTGTAATATCACCACCTAGTGGGAGCATATTTAACCCTCTACTGCACGCATTATGATAGATCTATACATTTTTTACAAATATTTTATTTTCTTAAAACGGCTTAACTTGAAGTGCTGTAAAAAACAATTTCTAATTTTTTTTTAAAGGTAATTCATTATATGTTGCCATATGGCAACAATGTCCAACAATGGATCTAACGTAGAAATTTCAAATTTAAAACTTTCCTTTTATTTAATAATGTTGTTGTTTGAAATGATTTAACTGGTGTTGCAATATTATAAGCTTAAACACAGAACTTATAAATGACACCTTATACATGCTTTCCAACAACTGATATTCCAACAGCTTTCATTTATTCCATTCTTTTTTGCTGAATATTATTAAAAACAAATCACAATATTGTATTATCATGTATACAACATAGTCAGTATAAATATTTTCTCTAGTAAATATTATAACAAATAAATAACAAGTCTGGTATATCCAGATGCATCAGAATAATGTAGCTACTAGCTAACAATGTTTATATATTGTACTATATACTATACTATGCCTGTCTTATCTGCCTCAGAGCTAACTTGAACTGTCTCCATCACTGCTTTTATCAAAGGTCCAATCTGCATCATTCTCATGATCATTAAAACCCATCTCCTCTTCACTTTCATCTGCAGGAAGAGCCAGTTCTGTCCTTTTCTTCTTTCACTTACCATAGAACATGGTGGTGCTCGCTAATACACTGTTTCCTGTATTTATATCTATTCAAAAGTAGTATTGCCATTAATGCCATTATCATACGACTAATTAACATTATATTATTAGCATTCATGTTATTATTGTTACAACTTAAAAGTTCACAGCTGACCTTGCTAGCTAGCTAACCCATTGCAATATTGCACGCTCCACTATTGGACAGTGTTGTCATTTGGCAACACACACATTTGATCGATTAACAAAAAACTAATTTGATTTAAAAAAAATTGAGTTGTGAAAATGTCATCATAACTTACTGGAGGTGATGTTTCAGATTTTTTTGTGGATCTGACATCATTTGATCCTTTGTTTTAATTGACGCTTTCATTTGCATTCAGCAACTACTCACAATAAGCACCAGTCTGTCAGAAATCGTGCCACAGAAAAACACTTCTGGCCATGTAACTTAACCAAAGCACATCATTGGCTACACTAAGGTCTTCTCAAATTAATTCTAATTAGAATTAAAAATTAATGTTGGTCTTAAAGAAACAGTGGCATGGAAATGAACATAAATATTATATTGCCATATGGCAACACCATGCGGTAGAGGGATAATAGGAGTTGCATACTAGTAGACTTTAATGCTTTGCTGTGAATCTTTTTGACTGACATCGACTAGTCGCATTATGCAGATCGGTCTGAACTACATGGCAGCCTTACACACAAATGTAGGTTCACCAAATAAAAACTGCAAAGAATTTAAATTTATTTGTTTTTTTATGTCAACGTGAACTTTAAAGGGCCATGAAACCCTCCGCTTTCGGTTCAAGTCTACCTCAGAATTTAAAAAAAAAACAAAAAAATGCATCATAATGGGTGTGGAGCTCTGCGAGCAGAGGCAGGAGTGGGCGTGGCCAGCAGAGCAGGGGAGAAGGAGGGGAGCGAATAACTGTTGTCAGTTGGCTCACAAAATGAGACCAATGATTTTATAGTTTACAAAGGTAAAACGCAAAGAAATAAACAGTAATTAATTTAATGACCTGCTACATTTGTTATTCATAATTTCATTTGCACACATCCACAATTTATATCATTATAAAGATAATCGTGTTTATATAAACACTATAAATGAGGACTTCTCCCTCAATCCCCAGGTCTGGATGCAGTCTCAGTCCAGCAGGTTTCTTGCCCTGCCTATTTCAACCATTAGCCCTGCTGGTAATCTAGAGGATTTAGGCGAACACAGCAGCCCAGCAATGTGTCTAAATGTGAACGAACTCAACTGATAAAAGAAAGTCCGCCATTCTCCAATTCTTATACAACTCTCCCAACAAAAGTGCTTGCTGCACACATACAGCTTTGCTGTATCAGCCCTGACAGGATCGCGGGGCAAAACATGCAGTGGATTATGGAAACAAACACATACGACTCTTCATGAACAGCTTAATACTGTGTGCAGTGGGTCCGTGGACGCGGTCTCACCCAGTCATCAACAAAGGCTCTCTACAGCTTGGCACTGGCAGGTCTGTCTTGCCTTCAGAAAGCACGTGCAGTCATGAATAATTAAGAAGCAGGCTCTTCTCATAAGATAAGAAAACTCCGCTATGAATAATAATTAAAAAACCGATGCATCATCACTCCACTTGCAGTTTTGTGCTACGTCACCAATTTTGATCCAGCCCCAAAAATCATTTTAAACTCGGAAGATGAAATTAGCTGACAAAAGCTCAAAATTATCCAGTTTTCCCCACAATTAAGCTAACAGGTGCTAACATTGTCTTAAGTGATGCTCAACACACAAAAATCTGTTAAAAAGATACTCAAGGGTTTCTTGAACCTTTAAACGTCACACAGTTGTCAGCCAGTTAGATCACACCATACAAATACCCTCGAGCAGCTGATAGCCAATCGCGTTTACGCAACACTGAAAAAGTAATGTGATTGGCTGTTGTCCTCTGTAATGCGTTGCTGCAGACATGTTTTGCGATTGTGAATAAACCGTGTAACACACCGAGCGCGCAGCCGTGGAGGTGCAGCAAACTTCACGTGTAAACATCATCTCAGGTGAGTGCGGTTAAAATATACGCAGTGTAAGGAGACTTCTGATAACCAAGATGAGCAGTAACCATGAAAAAGGTGCGAATTGAGCAAGATTTGGGGCAGCTTTTTGACCAGCGGTTAAATCTGTGTCTGAAAAGGTCTCTGACAGAGTCGGTGCCTTTGTCTTTCGTACATTAAGTTGTTAAGAAATAACTTGTCATGAATTGGTGCTCGATGTATGCATTGCTTTTGTACTAAATGTATCTGTTATTGTTACATTTTTAGTAGTATGTGGCATGACCAGTGCGTTGACTGCATTTATTTTGCACTAAAATTAGCCAGTGCTAATGTTGCACTATTAATGAAACGAAAGTGTTAACAATGCATTCGTTTTCCACTAAAATTAGTCATTGGTGATGTTGAATTGATTTTGCAATGTGTTATGAGCAGTCAAACAGCATTTGTATATGTATTTCCTGGAAATAAATAGCTAATTGCGGCATGCTGCAAAATATTTACACCTTGAGCCCTATCACACACCCGGCGCAATGCGGTGCAATGTGTGACTCCGCTATGAATAATAATTCATAGTTGTTTGCTAGTTTCAGCTTGGCGCGAGAGTCGTTTTGACGTTTTTCGCAACTCTGTTTAAATAGCAAATGCATTTGCGCTCATATGTGCGCCCATAGGCGTTCTGGTCTAAAAAAGGAGGCGTGTAGATGCGCATTGCTGGCACGTTGCTATTTTGAGAAACTATAATAGACTGTTCAATAGACCAGAACAAAGCCGGTCTAAAGTCCAGTGCAGACCGCGTTAGTTGTGCGCCTCGCTTACACACTGCTTAATACAGACAAGATGTACAGCAATACGCAAATATCTTTACATATGAAAAAGAATTAAAATATTAAGGATATATATAGGATATAATAAGGATATATATAGGATATAAATATAAAGGATTAAAATATTACCAAACATATTATTTTCTAGCCTACATAAATATAAAAACCATACTTTCATGCCTTTATCTCGGGGGGCTTTTTCAGTTTATTCATAACAATTTGCTTTTTTATAATGTTATTATTAGTAGTAGTATTATTTATTATATGCATATTTATATTTGTTTTATTAAAAACAAGCTTAGATTTGCCCACCTGTCAGGTTTAAGACCATATGGGGCACAGCATGTGTATTAGGATATAACTCAGTTTAACACATTTCGTTATTATTGTTCATTTATTCGTTTGCTGGAAATTAGAACTGAATTTAGAAATAGTTTTGAAACAAATCTTTGCGCTTAACTAACGAAATTAATTATTTATAGGCTAATGGACGTATGTGCGTACAAGAAGTTTCCCTATCCACGAGAGCAAACGTGAAAGGTAATAATGAGGAGGCTTATCTCTCATTCTCATGCTGTAGATGCTCTGTTTAACTGTTTTCTTGATAGTGAAACGCTCAGTTTTTTCACTTACAAAGTCCATCTTGTAAATAGGAAATGCGCTATGGCGCGACACAACTGACTCTTAAAGGGTATTGGAGATGAGACTCTGATTGGTTTATTCTCAAAGCACACCCATAACTCATTAAGAAAATAAGCTCAACCCTTTTAGACCATACGCCACGGCGCGAAGCAGATTTTTCCATCCTTAAAATAGTAAAAGTGGATTCTGACATGCCCTTAATGCTTTTGCGCTCTGCGCTTTGTACTTTGTGCATGGATCGTCAAAATAGAGCCCCTTGTGTTTTATTGGTCGACGTCGACTTGACTTTAATAACATAAACGTTGACTTCCAAAAATCTGAAGTTGTTCAACCTCTAATATAAAATACAAAGAAACAAGAGCCTAAGAACTGAGCCTTGTGGTACCCCACGGTGTACTTTTGATCGATATGATGCAATATGAAGGCATGTAGGGTAGTGAACTGTGGAGGAATTAGAAAAGAAGGTTTCCAAGCAAACAATGCATCTGTGGGAGCTACAGGGTGAGTGTTTTTGTATTATCAGTGTGTGCGTTTACCTTAGCCAGGTTTGTCGAACGTGGGCTGGAAAAACAGTGTAGGGAACCCTCAAGTTGTGGCAGAAGAGAGTGAGACAAATGAGAGCGTGATCGATGCTGCTCTGCCGAACACACACATAGACCAGTGGGGCTTTCTACAACACATACACACACATAGATGGACAACTTTAGAGGACACTCCAGCGCAGTGAGAAATACAGTTCAGTGCTGACGAGTGTATACTTGAAAATGAACCCGTAAATGAACTGTTTTTGTACTTCACAAAATGGCACTTACATTGTGTTTCTGGACCCAACTGCAGTAATATTTAACATATATTTAACATAAACACTGAGACCCAAGAATACAGGATTAAAGGTCACAGCAGCTCTATTATGGAAAACACTGTTCATCTTAACTCTGATTAAGTATTCGACGCATAACATAGCTCTAGAAAAACAAGCATAAATTATGCATGTTTAAATTACAATGTCTACACTGCAATTTTAGTTAAACATAACCACAATAAGATTAAACTAAATACAGAGAGATAGAAAAATAGAAAGACAGAAAAATAGATAGTTCAACAAACAGCCAGATAGACAAGGAAGCAGACAGAAAGACTAAATAATAGAGAGAGAGAGAGATGACAGACAGACAGACAGACAGACAGACAGACAGATAGATAAACATACAAATCACGTTTCAAATGAGCTTCTCTCGCTGGAAAAAAAGTAGTTTCTGAATAAAATAAATGAAACAAAACCAATAAACCGTATTATTTTGGTTGAAGGTGACTATAAATTTAACAATAATTGCGCTTAATTAACACTGTTGCCTTGATTTACTAATCAACACTGCATTGACTATGTAAGTAAATTAAGGTTACTAAAATAAACAACGTAAATTAAAAGGGACATTCCACTTTTGGAAATGAGAGAAACGGGCTCACTTTCTAAATCTCTTCATAATTATTATAATTTTAGTTTTTTTTTAACCTTTAATGGAAAAGAACAGTGTTGAGAATTGATAGGAAATCATGGGGAGTAGAGAGCAGGAAAAGATCGGCAAAGGACCTCACGCCAGGAATAGTACTTGGGTCGCCTTGAACACCTTGGTGCTATATGATGACACTTAACCACTAGGCTATTTGTAGGCCCACATGAATTCTATTTATGAGTCTATTTATTTACTTGATTAAATGTGTGTAAATTTATATTTATTCCGTTTTTAATTTATTTCCGTTATTTATAAATTGCGTTTTGAATTTACAAATTGGATTTGTGTATTTATGAATTGCGTTTTGAATTTACAAATTGGATTTGTGTATTTATGAATTGTGTTTTGAATTTACGAATTAGATTTTTGTATTTTTGAATTGCGTTTTGAATTTATGAACTGGATTTGTTTATTTATGAATCATGTTTTGAAATTATGAATTGGATTTGTGTATTTATGAATCATGTTTTAAATTTACAAATTTGATGTGTATTTATGAATTGTTTTGAATTTATGAATAGGATTGGTGCATTTATGAATCCCGTTTTGAACTTACGAATTAGATTGGTGCATTTTTGAATCACGTTTTGAATTTACAAACTGAATTTGTGTATTTGAATCGCATTTTGAATTTACGAACTGGCTGTGTGTATTTTTGAATTGCGTTTTGAATTGACGAATTGGATTTGTGTATTTTTGAATCATGTCTTTAATTGATGAATTGGATTTGTGTATTTTTGAATCGTGTCTTTAATTGACCAATTGAATTTGTGTATTAATGAATCGTGTTTAGAATTTATGAATTGGATTTGTGTATTTTTTAATCATGTTTTGAACTTGGGAATTGGATATTATAAATGAAATTGTATTGTGGATGTATGAATTATATATATATATATATATATATATATATATATATATATATATATATATATATATATATATATATATATATATATATATATTTATTTATTTATTTTTATTTTTATTTTTTTTTTGGCTTCATAGATAAATAAATCGTCATTGTGACAGACAAAAAGGCTGACCAATGTACCGTCAAAAGGCAAATATATTGACAGACAGAAAAACATACCGATAGACAAAGATACAAACAGACAGTCAGATAGATGGACAGACTTTCAGTTGAGTTAAACCGAGTGGTGCTGAAACACATCAGTGCTTTTCAGGTGGGCGTATGTGATCTGCAAGCGAGCTCAATGTTTTCAAGAGTGATGCATGTAGATTCAGGCCAAAGAGCTGATTTCTGGTCATGTTGTGGGGTGTGCGTTTAATTGGTTCTAAAATCATGAGGTCTGATTGGTTCCATGATGTTTTGTTTCATATTGCACTTCGACCAAACGGAGAAATCACACAATCGAACGCTACAAAAAGCTTTTTAAAGTGTGCTTTTACTTCCATATAAAGGGTTATGTGTGACCAAAAGCCTGAGGTGGAAAACCTGACTGCAATAAAAATAAATGTGTAAACAGGATAAATGGAGCAATAGGTTGAGAGGGAGAAAGAGAGAGAAAGAGAGAGAGACAAAAAGAGCATTTTGATATAGAGTGCAACCCTCAGCTTCATATATTTAAATAGCAATATCAAAGAGCAAAATCGAGAATAACTGAGTTTGGGTCAGAAAAAATAAGAAAAAAAGCAAGAGAAAGCTGAAGAGAAATAGTGCTGAAAGAAAATAAAAGCAGTAAAGGCTAATGAGATATAGGAAGGAGGAAGGCAATTGATGCATTAAGCACCGGATGCCGTCAAGGGGAAACTGGTGATATGAGAGAAGGAAATAAAGGCTGAATGTATTGTTACCAGTTGTGTGGCACGGCGTAAGGCTGCCAGCTGGTTAAGGTTGATCTGCACATTGCAGAACATTAAATCGAAGATCTTCAGCAGCAACCAGCTCACCAGCCTGAGGGAGAGTTTGATGAGAAATCAATTAAGAAATCCAGAATCTGCTTTTGTTATTGTATTTACAGTTGAAGGCAAAATGTAATGTTTACATGGACACCAATTCTTCAATTTTAATACGATTGAGACAATACTCTGATTAAGAGTCTACCATGTAAACAGAGATTTTTAATTATTTTCATCCGACTAAAGATCGAACTAAACAGAAATCGGAATAAGACATGTGGAGTATTCCTATTTTAGTTGCATTATTGAAGTACAGACATGTAAAGACCTTAATCAAACTATTCACATTTTAATAGTTGTGTAGTTTTTTTCTCTACATTTTGGGACAGGAAGTACACACGGCAGTTGTCAAGCATTTGACGACAAACAAATGAGAATGGATTCAAGCCAAAGAGCACATTTTTGGGGTGAGCTGGAAAAGATGACTACGCTCTTATCCAGTACCTCCAAGTTTGTTGCCATGGCATGAATGAAAAGTTAGCGAATCAAATGGCAGAGGTGGCATTTGTTTGAGAATTTGTATCGGCCCTACAAAGGCATAGTGTGATAAATTAACTGCAGTTGAGCTTAAATAAAAATGAAACTCCCAAAATCACATATGGTGCCTTGGAAGAGAAATCTATCGTTGATTAGTGACGTAATGGCATCTGACGCACATTAGCATGTAAATTGGGACCATGAACATTCAAAAAGCAACTGATGCAAACACCTTAATCATATTATTGTCTTATTCAGATTAAAGCAAATAATTAGACTACTGATGCGTAGTCATTGTTTGCCCTCCTATGAAAATTGTATTCTTTTTCAAAGTTCCTTTTCAAGTCTTTCACAGTATTTGATTTTATATATTTTTCTTCTTCTGGAGAAACAAATTTCTAGAATTTTTTTTAGTTTGTCTACAGTTAAAGCAGTTTTAAATTTTGATCTTTTTTATTATTATTCATTTATTTATTCATTTAAGGTCAAAATTATCAGTCCCAATGATAAATTTTATTTATTTTTGATTTGTGATTCCACAATGAAATTCTGTCTACTATCTTGTATGTATTTTGTGCATTTGTTTAGTGGACGACCAGCTTTTTATGGAAACTTAAATTAGTTAGAAAAGCTTTCCATCCACCTATTTGCAATTTATTGCATAAAAAGGGCTTAATGGAAATGCAAAATTTGCACAAAACTTGAAAATGCACATAAAAAAGCTTACAAAACAATTGGGGAGGATAAACTTTTTATCAGAGTTTTTTAAAAATTTGATAAACTATGACAGTAACACATTTACCGAATGAATTTAAGCATGTGCATCAGAAATTCTATGTGATACAGATCATGTGATAAAAATCGATGCGATGGGACAACAATAATGGACCAACTAGTGGCTTGAACAACATCTGAATTTTTTTTGTTTTTTGTTTTGGGGTCATTCTAAAATTCTTTAGCCAAAGTCTGTCAAAGCTGTTTGGTATTTACCTTTTAGAACTGTCTTGTGCATGAGCAAGTAATTTATTATACAAAGAAAAAAGCCCGCAATGATTTTTAGCACAACAAATTTAATTATCTTTATATTTGCTAATGTTCTCTTTGACTCTTTTTAAAAAATTTTATGCAATATTACAGTTTTCCGCCTACGTTTAATTCACACAATGAGATGGTTGTGCAAGTATGCAACATTCTAGACATCGGAGATTAGAAATGACCAACTTCTCTTGCTATGGCTGAAAGTCTCATCCATTCAGCTGTCAGAGGACTTAGGTCACTTTAGAACAACTCACCATCTTGCAAAGTCAATGATAAATGAAAAGGCTGCCAGTTAAATAAGGCTTGTCAGATAAATTATGCAAAATGACCACCGGGTGCCAGATTAACATCAATAACACCAATAAGAATTTGGAAGATATCTCGAATTTTGATGAAATCAGATTGTATATATTCATTCATTGATTCATTGATTGATTGATTCATTCATTCATTCATTCGTTCGTTTGTTTTCCTTCAGCTTGGTCCCTTTATTTATCAGGGGTCACCACAGCAGAATGAGCCGCCAACTCATCCAGCAGATGTCCAGTACTGGGAAACACCCATACACTCATTCATACACATACACTATGGCCAAATAAGCTTATACAGTTCACCTGTACCGTATGTCTTTGGACTGTGGGGGAAACCGGAGCACCCAAGGGAAACCAACACAAACACGGGGAGAACATGCAAACTCCACACAGAAACACCAACTGACCCAGACGGGACTCGAACCAACGACCTTCTTGCAGAGTCACCGTGCCACCCGATTGTGGGTCTATATACTTTTTTCAAATATATACAGTTTATATTGAGCTTCTGAGCATAGTATATGTAAATCAAGTAAATAAATAAATATTAACTTGATAAATTCACATGGAGCTACCATATGTAGTAATGTCATATATATAAAAATTAGTAGCCTTTTCTCTTTTTCTCTTATTTTGATCTCCATTGTATACCTTCAGTCTGATACAATAACAATGCAAGACAATCCACGCCAAATAAACCATAGATTAATGTATAAATAAAGCAGAAAAGCATGTTAAAGCGCCACTGTTACACTACTTTAAAAGATCTTAATTTTAAGAACTTCTTCTACAATAAGTTTCAGCCAACCTTTAAAAACACTTCTATTTTCTGACAGCAGTGTCACTGTTTTTGTAGATGTCAACAACTGTTTAAATTCTTTCTTTCGGGAGGCAGTAACTCCATTTATTCTGCACTTTTGGTCTTTGAAATTCTTCAATTGGCTACATTACACGCTATATGAAAGCTAACAAGCATACAAAGGGCACTTTAAAAGTAGTTCATGGAACACCTTAAAACAAACTCAATATGCACCAACAATCTGGCATTTCTCTTATTATGTATACTGCAGGTCTTAGTGATCAAGGCTGAGAGGAATTTTAAAATAATTATGCAAAACACAAATGAAGATTAAAAAAAAAAAACTCTGAAATATTAAATATTTAAGAAATAAATAAGCAGTTTCATAACAATAAAAATGGCAGCACTTTACAACAAGGTTGTATTAGTTCATGTTAGTTATTTTTTAAATTTACTTGCATGAACAAACAATGAATCATACATTTATTATAGTATGTTTTAAGCTTTAATAATTAATGTTAATGTCAGGTAAGGATAATGAAGTGTTCATTGTTAGTACATGTTAACTTATGGGTTATTAACTAATGTTAACAAGCAGTGTATATATAGTTCATTATTAAAATGTTAGTAAATGTAGTTAGTACATGAACTAACATTAACTAGGTGGCATGGTGGCACAGTAGCGCTGTCGCCTTACAGCAAGAAGGTCGCTTGTTCGAGCCCCGGCTGGGTTACTTGCCATTTCTGTGTGGAGTTTGCATGTTCTCCCTGTGTTCGCGTGGGTTTCCTCCGGGTGCTCCTGGTTCCCTCACAAGTCAAAAGACATGCGCTATAGGTGATTTGGGTAAGCTAAATCAAAGACTATAGAATACACAAGACATGTCACTTGTATAGTTTTGAATGGGGAAAAGTGTAACGGTCAATATGGCGAATGAAGCCCCGCCTACTAGTACAGGAGCCAATCATTGATATCTATAGACTGACGCTTCTCTGGGCAGAAGCTCGGATCAGATACGTGCTTTAAATGACAGTTTGGTGGGCAAGAAACGCACTGAAATCTCAGCGAATACTTGCAGATAACACTGGAATCTCAGCGAATAATTACAGATAATCCTTGAAATCTGTGCTTTTAAATGAACCAAGTTCACCTGAAAACAAAAGTTTTTTTGGTTTTGTAATCTGTATGTATCTAACGCGAGGTACAGTCCATCCTGTCAAACACACATCACATGATAGCAACTGCTCAAACGCCTACAAACTTGTAAACAAAGAGTCGCTATAATTTCTGGAGGAGATTCGCCATCAAGACAAAGTTGTGGATTACTTCAGATTACTTCAAGAGCAGTGCGAACAGGTGAAGCATTATCCAGAGGATTAAAATGTGCAGAACGGCCATAAATGAGGTTGGTGTTGTGACTCCTTTCGAGTGGAGTGCGCATGCACATTAGCTCGGGCAACCTGAAAAAAATGCCAATTTTGTTTGATTCGGATGTTTAGAAATGAAACTTATGAGACAGTTGTTTAATTTTATTGGCGATTACAAATATGTAATGTAATCGTAAGCTTGGCAAACAGTTTTGAAGAATTTGATGTTTTACCATTCAAACAGAATGTCAAAGCATACTGCCTGAGAGGCGTTTCAAAGATGTCTGCCAAGTGAAATGACTTGCCTTAAAGGGACTTTGGCTAAATTGTCTGTAGTGTATGTGTACATGTCCTGGTCCTGGTCCTCGTAAAATTTATGTTACAAAACCCGAACATGGTGCAGCTAAATATCAGCATCGAAATAAATGGTCCTGGGAGTAAGTAAGTAATTAACATTAACTAATGTAACCTTATTGTAAAGTGCAATCATAAATATAATATAAAATAAAATCAGGATTTTCTTCAATACGGTAAAAAATTGTTTTACAAACTATTTTCGAGAGGAGCACACGGCTGGTCTCTCAGTCATAATCCGCAATAATTCAATCATATTGATCAAAGCCTACAATACATGGTTTCCGCTACATTCATTCTTCCATGTTGGGGCGCCACACTAAAATTCATCCCGCCATGGCTACATTACAGCTTCTCATTCAAAACATTCATTCGTTGTTGTTGTTTTTTTTTTAATAGCGAGTTATCATAAGTGGTTTAGCACACCAAAACGTATTAAATGTAAGTGAATTATAACAGCGCAAACTTTTCTGTAACGTAGTAGTGCTGTGTATTATTTGTTAAACCCTGCACGATGCGTGAAGCCAGCAAACACAGCGTAGCTTTCAGTTAAGATGAACAGTTTCCATAATTATCCTTTACAGATAAAGGTCTATGGCTCTGCATACAATGCCTTTATCTTTATGAAGTTTATAGTGATTTCACTTTACTTCAGAATGCATTAATGCAGCCCTGTAGGTCTATTGGAGACATTCATAAATATTCCTAGCAAATCTAATAAATTTTAGAGACATAACTGATACATAAACACACTAAAACGCACTTCAGCAGTGTTTATTTGAGAGCGCACAAGAAAATCTGCACTTAAGCAGTGTATATTTGAGGGGGTGTGCAAGAAGTGCATGAACAGAGGAAATCGGCACGCAAGCAAAGAGATTCGCATGCTCGTATTACATGAATGTGATCTCGACTTGTAATACTGCGCTTACGACATGTCATTGAAATAACACCATAGGTAGTTGGTAGATCGTGTAAAAGGGGTGCCGCCACAGCTGGAAAAAATCCCAGAGGAAACACTGCAATTAATAGACCAATTTCACCCTACTGCATTTTCTCAGTTTTGAAAGAATCCCCCCTTCCACCCCATTTCCTCTTTTTACTAGGGGGAGCTCGAGACCTACTTGATCTCAGACCCCCTTACATGTAACTGACCAGACGGGAGCCCTGGGCTCAATTATCTCTGAGCTCAGGGTTCTCTCCCGGAACAGCATGCCAAACCTGCTAATAGTGTTAAGCAATATCTAAGTGTAAACTCCTGAAAGGGATTTTAAGAAAATGCACATGTCTTTTCAATGCCAGAGAATTTAGAAATGAAGGAATTATCAGAGTAGATATTATGAATAATTTAACATGAGCTTCCTTAACCTTATTAGATTTACAAAACCTGCTTGGAAAAGTTCAAATGATCCTTGAATAACCTAAAACAGCACATGCTGCCTTCATTTAAAACTATAATATTGTACGTTCTCTGTAATTACATAACGCGGTTACGCAGCTTTCATGACCTTGTATTAACTGAAACGCTATGAATTTATTGTGCTTTTAAAAATTTGTGTCACACTTCAAAAAAAAAAACAAGCTCAAAGGCAATTAAAATGATGCAAAAGAATTCACATGTTCAATGTCACAAGTTTGCTTATTTGATAAGCAGCTAAGATATTTCTTTATTTGGACAATTCCTTCTTAGAATCTAAGAAGTTTCAACTGGATTTTCAAACTCAGATTCAATAAATTTAACGTATCAAGGAATGTTATTGAGCCTAAAGTAACGAACGGTGACCCTTTAAAACATTCGATTTTGATTGTGTGACATTTATTTGATTTGGTTTCTGGCTGACAGAAGAATAAACAAGTAATTTGCTTTGAGAATGAGATTTTACTTTCAGACCTGAGTAAGCTGGGAGAGATGAAGGTCTGTGTGACGGCCAGAATTGTGTCTAAATGACCTCTGACCTCAGGCAGCTCCATGGCTTTGGTCTCATCTGAGGAACATGCCGTCACCAAAGCCTTCTTCACTCTAAATAAAAACACACACAAACACACACCGAGTCACAGGACAACAGACCGCGGAGTAAACAAAGGGCATATTGTTTGACGGATCATCACATAAACACCACGCAAACACACCAACGCCACTTATGCCTGCAGACTGGAAAACACACCAAAGCTGTTCGGGACCATAAAAAGGTTATTTAAATGTTAGGGGCCTAAATTGAGTTAGGTGAACGGAGCGCGGGTGTGGTGGCAGGGTTGAATCAAGGTGAAAAGCAAACGGAAAAAAAGTCAGCAAGGCTTATGTGGCACAGGGCTGACATTACCATGAAATCAATGCTAGTAGGAATAGGTCACAATTTAGGCAGTCTGTCACAATGTTTTTGAATGCAAGAATAACCTAATAGAAACTCTTCCCTTACAAAACAATTTAAAGCGGGACAATTAGTTACTAGTTCCAGACTATTTATCGAGGGTTTTATTAAAAACAGTTATAGCTACGGTTTTAGCTCTATATTTATTTACATTCTATACGTCAGATTTTCAATAGAGCTCCAAAACTTGTCATTTACAGAAGTTTTCTGATGACTCTGTTATTGTAGGTTACATAAGGGATCATGATGAGAGTATAGGTTGCTTTTAAAAAGTTTTGCTGACCGGTGTGAAACAAATTGTCTTAAATTAAACATTAATAAGACCAAAGAAATGATTGTTGATTTTAGTAGACATCCACCACAAGCAGTGCCAGTAATTATACAGAAATTGAGATCGTTTCATCATATCGTTTCACACCTGGGTGTATATTTGAACAAGTTCGATTGGTCTGAAAATACATATCAGGTGTATAAGAAGGGTCAGAGCCGCATTCATTTTTATTAAGACGACTGAGGTCCTTTGGTGTGTGTCAGACACTGTTAAAAACTTTTTATGATTCTGTGGTGTCTTCTGTGATTCTGTATGCTATAACCTGCTGTGGAAGAGGACTGTTGGAGAAGGAGAAAAACAAATTAAATAAGCTTATAAAAAGGGAAGGTTCTGTTGTGGGGTGTGCACTACCTACCATAGAAGAGACTGCACATGATCGAATGCTGGACAAATTTGTCAGTATAATGAACCATGATAGTCATCCCCTTTTTGATACAGCCCAAGCGTGTGCAAGCTCTTTTAGTCCAAGATAAATTCAACCCTGGTGTTACTGAGAAAGATACAGTAAGTCTTTTTTACCAACAGTGATCAGATTGTATAACCAAAGTCATACTAGATGAATTGTGCTGAACGGAATTAGATATGGACAAGTGTTTACTCAATGTTTTTGGAACTAAGGTGTGCAGTATTAATGTAATTTTATTATTCTTTTTATATATATGTAATTTATCTATTTTTAGTATGGAGAGCTTTGCTGTGACATGTGAATATCCCTTTGGGGATTATTAAGGTCAAAGTCAAGTCAAAACAGATTTTCAGCAACTCGTTGACTAGTCTTTTTCTTGTGTACATATTACATCTGTTTACTATTGTTTTTTTAATTTGTTAAAAGTGATAGCTATTGTGAAAGCAACAATGGAAAAGTTGTCGCAGATTTTGAAAATCAAAAGAAACAAGTCTAACACCTAGTTTTTGTAGTGGTCATTTTGTAGCCAAAACTCGTAAATTTTACATTTTCCTGGCATGTTTGCCTTGGGTAACAGGCAGAGCCTAACTGCATTTGACAAAGGTGCAGTAGGTGATTGTCTTCAGAAACATATTTTGTTGTGTTGGTTGAAAATGTCTTCACATTGCAATAGTAATGATTAAAGTAAATTATCTTAATGTATTTATATGTATTTTTATATTCTGGGTAAGACTAATAAATGTTCATACAATTAAAATTTCTCAGGTCGATAATTCCCATAAGTAGCCCAAGCTGTCAACAAATTTAGATTTACATCTGCGCACCCATTCGCGCAGATCCGCCGTTTGAGCATTTGCGTACACACGAGAGAGAGTGAGAGCAGTAAAAACAAATGCTGAATCAAAACTTATTAAAATCCCGAATCAAAATTGGACGCTGTAAGGGTGACACCATGGCTGAAGTGTTTCTTTTAGACGGGTAATGTTCTGTTTTAAAAGTATTTTAGTCACGCAAAGCTTATGTAGATTCTATTGTTACGAGTGGGCTATATGCACTGAAGTGTTTTTCAGCCACAGAAATCTCCCAGCGAAAGATTGATTTGACTATTTTTTATTTCATAAGGGACATTTTATAGCATCGATAATGTGGATTTTTATTTAGTTTAACATCAAAACATCAGTAAATGGCACTATTCCGCCTAGCCTGCTTTACTGAGGTGAAGTTGGTTTTGTTCACATTAGTTCATTTTATGAATTATATGATTTACTGTAGTGGGTTGTTAATCTTTAAGGTGCACGTTCGTGATTTCAGGAGGCGTGGCTTTGGACGGCAGGGGAGGGACTGTGTTTCAAAGATATTATTCTAATTTTTGGCAGATCACCCACTGAACCTTTAATTGACAGCCATTTGATAAGCGGGAAATTAAAAAAAGATTGAAAATGCCAAACCAAAACTATAGACAAAATGTATTAATGTGATGAACATGATACGTTATGGGAAATGGAAACTAAAGTTTAAATCAACAAACTAACAAATGCCTACTATTCCATGACTTACACAGTAAATAAATAAATAAATAAATAAATCCCTGACTTTCAATGTCTGCAATAGACATTGTAAAATTACATGATATTCCATAAATATTTACACAATATAGGCTTTTGGTTGTTTTGGCAGAGTTTTTGAATGCACATTTTGTTGATGTTGTTTTGTTTTTTTTGTGTTTTTTTTGCTAATATGATCTCAACAAATTCAACAAAAGTCAACAAATTATGAAAACAGATATTACATACTATTACATATTAAATACAAAAAAACATTTATTTTAAAATTGATAATAAACAAAGTGCATTCGAATTAAACTCAAATGTTTCAAAGGCATTTACATCTGACTGTATATCTTAACAATAAAAATATATGATTCACAAACACCTGTATATAGAAACTATAGAAACAGTGGTGTCCAATAAATGTGCTAAAGCCAACATATTATGGCTCATGCTCACTTGCTCACGCATGTGCACAGGTAATGTGTTGTAGTTCAGTGTTTGACTGAAAACAAACTTCTTTTTATTCTTGAATTAAAAGTAAACAGAGTTTGCAGCAAATTTCATATATAACAAACATTTACTCATTACCCAATGCTGAGAGCAACGTTTAGATGAATATGCTAATATGTGCAGTGCACTTCCCTTTTAATAACAAAACAACAAACAAGAAAAATGACAGTGGTGGGAAAACAACAGGTAAAAATAAAGCATCTGATCATAGCAATATGGATATCTCTGAACAAACTAATAAAGTACATTTAATAGTTCTGCATATGTAAGACCCTGTTCACACAAACACAGGTACAGTATTTTCAAAGCTGCACTTTTTTATACGCAGTTTCACTGTTTGTCCAAATAGAAATGTAGTGTCAGGTGACTGAAACTAAATGTTCTGAAAACTCCACCCTGAGTGAGAAGTTTTCACCTCATGAGGTCAGCTTGGGTCCGTTTTTTTTCTTTCTGATTGGCCAACACGGCTGGGTTCACACCAAACATGGATGACGTGAACGAGTCAAATTCAGCACATTCAAGCAAACGAATCACATATTCCAAATTGTTTAACCGTGGGATGGTAATACACCTCTGTTCTCAAGTTTGCATCGACTTAAACGCAATTTACTCGCAAAATATACTCAGTTCCATGTTTGGTTTGAACTCAGTATAAAGTGTGACCACTCCCTTTTGGTTAACATGCAGTGCGTTGTTGTGTTTTCATGTGAACAGATTTTTTTTCCAATACGAAAGCAGGAAATAAACTCAGTTTATAAAAAATACCATGCACGTGTGGACATGGCCTGAGGCTATACTTTGAATCGATTGATTTTTTTTTTTTTAAATGATCGACACATTGATATTCACAGAATTGTATCTTTTTTTGGCATAATTTGAAGATTATATGCTCTGGTTTCTTATGTGACAGAACAGAAGAGAGGCTTTGAGGAGCACATCTCTGCACATGAGCTAATGCAATGTCAGATTAAGAGCCTACCAATCTTCTATATTAACAGGAGGAGTGAGAAATCTGAATTAAATCTCAACAAGTGCCTCACGGGAGCGCCTCTCAATCCTCAAATGCGTATTCTCTCTCTCTTTCTCTCTCTCTCTCTCTGTCTCTCTACACAAGGCATGTCATCTAATCAGTGAAGAGTGCTTGAGCGACCCACACCTCTCACTGCCATGGACTCTGTGCCGTCTGTCTCCATCCGGGCCGGGGTGAACCTCACGACCCCACACAAACAACAAACAGCACACCCTTCTTACTAACCAGCCACGGTACCTGAAAAAGACACACACACACACACACACACACACACGCACACACACACACACACACACACAAATACATAATCAAACACACCCATTCCCTATTAGCACAATAAAAAGAAGCCCTTGCGCAAACAAGTATTGCCTCACTGGCCTTGACACAATGAAAACAAGCACTGACCAATCAGCAATAGGTGAATGCATCATATTCTCAGCATAATCAGCCACTAAAATGTTAATTAGCTCGACCAATGAAAGAGCAGGCACTGATTCGGCCCTATTAATTCAAGCCGAATTAAACGCTTCAGGAGGATTTGCAGAGCTCGGCTTCTGACACCTTCTAAAGTGGAGTTGATTGAGAAGATAAACTGAGTGCTCACCGAGTCTGCCGCTGTGTGTTTTGATGCGGGAGAGCCAAATCCCATTTACCTGCGCTAACAAAGTGTTTTTCGAGAAAGTCAGAACCACTTCTTCGCGAGAAACCTCTTTCTTTTCGGGGAAACAATGACTGCATAAGCTCAGGACACCATCTGTCAGCTATGGTCACATTCACACAGCTAAGTTTAGAAGCGTCATCTGCTTTTAAATGCAGGAGTGAATGCCCTTCATTATTATTCTGCGTCTGTGTGTGTGTGTTCATACACGTGTAGGGAATACAGAAGTCTCAAGGCGTTTGATGTATTGATAATCACAGCAACGTCTTATGTGGAAACATGGATAATAAATGGGTCTGTTCGATTGTGCTCACATCCAGAGAAGGCATTGAAAATTTGCTTACGTTGAGGGTGTGTTCATACCTGTAACAAAAATTATATATTAAGACCTGGTTCACTTATGACTTTAGACTGCATGATTTTTGGCCCGATTTTGACTTGCTGACAGATATTTAGAAATCGCCAACAAATGCCCGAAATCACAGACAAATAGGTGCTCGTTCAAGTGAGTAGCAATCACACAGCATGAACTATCAAGGACATGATCTAAGAGAATCGCTGATAAGTCGCCAACACCCGTCAGATACATGGCATGCTAAATATCTGGACCTGTCGGCGACTCAATTTGCGATTACCTACGGTCAATGAGAGAGCAGCATCCACTAGTATGGGTATCTGCAGGCCAGCGGGAGGCTGGGGGAGAAGTTAAAAGAGCTTATTTTCTGTCAATTTGGACCCAAGATATGGAGGAAAAACTAGTGTAAATTTGGCAAGAGAGTGTTTGGTTGTGAGACGTAGTTTGTGGACCAAGACAAAGTTGTCAGCAATTCTTCCTATTGTAAAGTCATGCAGTGTGAAACCCCGTCTCCGATCCATCTTGCATTGTGAACACAGCAGCGACGGAACACTAGCCCAGATAGTCATGAGGTGTGAAAACATCTGTGATGCGACTAATTTGAAAATAGTGTAGTCTTAACTCTGCATTGTAGTTTACATTGTTATTTTTAAAGGGGTCGTACATTATTTACAAGTTTTTAAAGGGTTGACTTTTTGCATGTACTAGACCATTATTACATTCTTGGTGGTTTTAAGAAATGCTAAATTTACCAATTTGCTTAACCTAATTTACATTACAAGAATTTTCTCCCCAGCCTGACACAAACAGCTGGGCTTGTTCCGGGTTTGATGAATGCCCGTCTTCCGAAAAACGAAATGTGAAAAAGACTCATGCAGCAAATTCCGTTTTCTTTTTGAGATTTGGCGGCAGTTTATATAAGAACTGACGATTTTGTTCTCTTTGGGTGCTTTCACACCTGCCTTGTTTAGTTCAGGTGAATCACACAACAATGTGTCTTTCCCTCTTGGTGCGGTTCATTCAGGTGTGAATGTAGCACTCGAGTGCACACCAAAAGCGGACTAAAAGTGTACTGAGACCTCATTGAAGAGGTGGTCTCAGTACGCTTTTAAACAAACACTAGAACGCTTAGTTCGTGGTGAGATCATGATCTGAACTAAAACAGACCCAACCGCAAAAAAAGAACTGCACCTCTGCTCTGTTTAACACAGTTGTTGAATGTTAAAATAAAATAAACAAAAAAATAAAGAACATCCTGGATCTGTTTCTTCGCTCTTTTTTTAATTTTTTTTTTTATGTATTATCGAAGTAGATGCTCAAAATCAAATGACTCGAACTCAAGGGCAAAAAAACCTGATCGGGACATCCCTAGCTTTATACAATGGCTCTCCACTTTGCTTCAGGATGCTTATAAGCATGTTTGTTATTCTGCGAGCACCAATGATTAGATGTACATTATTTATTGCTTGTTGTAACAAAAATAATGATACTGTGTGAATAAAACGGCTTAAGACTAAACCAGAAAATGGTTTGTCAGCTACCTATCAAAGCATAAGAGAATTAGCAGAATCATTGTCATTTAGGAAAGCAACTACATGTGGTTTTGAATTGAGATTGTGATCCTTTAACAATCACTGCACAGCTCTAGCAGCTGTAGCACAAAGGAAAAAATTGTTTTTCATTGATGACTTACTCTAGCAGAAATACTTTAAATTTGTAGCTAGGGCTTGGAAAGCTGCACTTTCAAAGCTTATTGCTTGGCACTGCAGTGCGTGGCCGATGTGACTCAGAAGTCTTCAAAAAAGGCTACCCTTTTAGAAAAGGGTAACAGGGCTGTGAAACCACTCACGATTGTGGGTATGTGATGTAATAGAAAGAAAGAAAGAAAGAAAGAAAGAAAGAAAGAAAGAAAGAAAGAAAGACAGAAAAAGCAAGAAAGAAAGACAGAAAAAGCAAGAAAGAAAGAAAGAAAGCAATGGAAAGTTATTCTAGGCCTCTTTATTATTTCGCATGCATGAAATGCACGTGTCAGCCATGAAAGTCAGAAACGCAAACAGTAATTACAGTGGAGCAGTTGGAAGCTGGAGCTGAGAGATGCATTGTTATTTTAAAGGCCCGTACAGGGAAGGCTCGAGTCGAGTGAAGGATGTGCACTTACCCGGTGTGTGTCTCGTTCACACACGTCAAGTTCTGAAAGCCCAGAGGAGGAGTGTTGCACAGCAGCTTCAGACCCTGAGAGTGGCAAGAGGATATTTGATCAAACTTGATGGAAAGCGTGCTAACCAGCCTCCATCGCAACTCAAGAGAGTCTGTACTGCTGTCCTATATAGACTGAGATAATGACACACTTTAGGGAAGCCTTTTAGTGTTCAAAATAGCACCCTATTAGTTCCACTATAAATCATCGCCTGAAACACGTTCAAGAATCGCGGCTGAATAAAATGCCTCCAACATCAAATGTTTCTCAAAATAACTTGACATGTTACTCGATGACAGAATAAAATGGTAAAAATGCTGGTTTCCTTATTGTTTTGGTTTTGTCTATTTGACAGGTATAGTCAAAAGTGGGAGTGACAAAATAACTCCGTATGGAAGTCAGATTAAAAATTAAACTGTTTAAATAAACTGCTATCAAATAACAAAAAAATTTAAGAAAAGAAAAGAAAAACATTTTGGCTGTAAAAAAAAAAAAAAATAATAAGATGCATTTTAATCACTGTGACAGGGTTAAAGATTTTGTTTCCCCCAAAATGTGTATATGTGCTGAACAAACCACTGTTGTCCAATGACTTAAATAATCTGAAATAATCTAGTTAACCCAATAAGAATTATGTTTCCCTTTAGAAATTGCACTTTTAACCGAATAAAATAACCAATTTATTTTGTCATTGCCATGTTAACTGTACATAAAATGTTTCTAGGTTTTATAAACTAGCTATTAAAACTATTTTGTTTAAAAATGTATTGAAAAAAAATCTTCTCTAATCAGTTAAACAGAACCTGGGAGAATAAAAAAAAAAAGAATAAAACCTTCACAGGACGGCTAATAATAAATATGATTTGTCAATTACAGTTTGTAATAAAGAGATCATTGAACTGATTCCTATTTTTTGTATATAAAATAGTATTCTAGCTTATAAATCTGCTTCTTTTTATTGATGAAAAGCAGAACTATAGAACAAAAAGCATTTTGACACACCTTGTTTGTTCTGTACTTTTTTACACCCTCAATTTAATTTTACATTACCTTAATGTCTTATACTGTATACTGTACCTTATAACTATTACACAGATAAAGTCTAATATTGTGTATCACTTTAGAATGGGGAACCCATGTTCACGATTACATTTTCCTCAAACTCCTAATGTAACTTATTAAAAATGTAGTTTCTGTAGTGGTTAAGGTAAGGAATGTATATTCGGTTATTCACAAAAAGATTCTAATTAGTAACAAACAGCTGAAATGGTACCAAGCAATCCACTAAAAGTCGAAAATTATGATAAACTGTAGTTAAATTCCAACATTAGATTTTGTACTTTTGACTTTTTTTTTTAGCTCACAATGCGACTATAATCTTTGTCAAATTTTATGCAACAAATACCGTATCTTTACTATGTATACTCACTGGCCACTTTATTAGGTACATCTTACTAGTACCGGGATGGACCCGTTTTGCCTTCAGAACTGCCTTAATCCTTTATGGCATAGATTCAAAAAGGTTCTAGAAATATTCCTCAGTGATTTTGGTCCATATTGACATGATAGCATCATGCAGTTGCTGCAGATTTGTCGGCTGCACATTTATGATTCGAATCTCCCATTCCACCACATCCCAAAGGTGCTCTATTGAATTGAGATCTGGTGACTGTGGAGGCCAATTGAATACAGTGAACTCATTGTCATGTTCAAGAAACCAGTCTGAGATGATTCACGCTTTACGATATGCCACGTTATCCTGCTGGAAGTGGCCATAAGAAGATGGGTACACTGTGGTCATAAATAGGGATGCACGATATATCAGCGACCATATCATTATCGGCCAATAAATGCTATTTTTAAGATTATTGGCTAACACTTCATAATAACTACACACAATCATTTACTAAGCATTAGCTTCTAGTGAATTCATTATTTGTTAAGCATTAACACTACATTAATAAACATTAGTAAGCAGTTTATAACTGCAGCTACAAATGCTGTATTCTTGACATATAAGCACCCATATAATGTGCTTAATAATTGTATTGTCATACTTAGTTAATGATTTATTTATCATTACTAAATTAAGTATTGCATTATTTACAAACCAGTTGTATTTAAGAGTAGTAGAGAGTTTTTAGGATCATTCAGAATGAGTTAGTAAATGATTAATAAACTATTGAAATCAACGTTTATATATCTTATTATTCAGGCATATACTAATAGTTAACTAATATGATAATAAATGCTTTATTAACTCAACTTCATGCAGTTTTGTGACCTAAGTGAGGACTATTTATACTTTATAAATCCCTTATAAATGACAATTAAAGGCTCAGAATCAAATGAACAATAATCTTTGCAATCTTTTCTAAAAAATAAAATTACTGTAAAGTTTAAACATTGCCAAATAACAGGAGTGTCAAAATACGTCATAAAACTGGATAAAACAACAACAACAACAACAACAACAACAAAATAATTTAACAATATAATAAGATGCAATGTTTAAACTCTACAGTTATTTTATTTTAGATAAGGTTGCAAAGATTTGTTTTTCATTTGAAGTACGGTTTTATTTGTGTATCTTTAAATGAAAAGGAATGAATAATGTCATTTTTTCTGTTTAGAATTTAACTGAGCCTTTATTTGTCATTTATAAGTGATTTATAAAGCATAAATAGTCCTCACTTTAGATTAGGTCACAAAACTAGATGAAGTTGAGTTAATAAAGCATTTAATAACATATAAATTAACTATTAGTATATGCCTGAATAATAGGATATATAAACGTTGATTTTAATAGTTTATTAATCATTTACTAACTCCTTCTGAATGATCCTAAAAACCCTCAACTACTTTTAAATACAAAAGGTAAATAATGCAATTCTTGATTTAGTAATGAACAATAAATCATTAACAAAGTATGAAAGTACAAGTATTAAGCACATTATAAATATGAGAGAATACAGCATTTGTAGCTGCAGTTATAAACTGCTTACTAACGCTTAACAGATAAGGAATTAACTATTTGCTAATGCTTAATAAATGATTTATAGTGTGAAGTTATTATAAAGTGTTACCGATTAGGGTTATCCATCCGATGTCTAAATTAGTCCGATATCTTTAAGCCGATAAATTACAAATTTGTACAGAACTGCCTGCGTGCTTAACAACTTGTTGGGTTGTTTGTAATCTAATATGAATATTTGTTATTTTCAATGCGTTGCTTGCCATGTGTTGTTGATGTAAGATTGTATTCAGTTTGATCGGAATATTCATAGATTTTAACGAGCGCACGTGAGAGCTGTCACCGCACACACACAAACTGATCTGGCCTTCACCGCAGCACGGGGGAGAGGTGCACCCTCAACTCGCCGCCATAGTCTGTCCTTATATTATGCTCTGTGTTTGTCATAAAGTCATCTGTGTGCTCAACACTCAGGTTTGTATCAAAATCTGACTCCGAGGGCAAATTTACACCCGCAGTTGAGTAAAACTCAAGGCAGTTTATCATAAACTTTTCATCAATCATTTTTCCCGCAATTGACAGCAAGAACGAATATAGATGAGTTGTCTGGTTGACAAGCAGCAGCTACATGTGTTCAAAAGAATCTAAAATGCCAAATAGGATGAATCTATGCCGCATTTTCTAAAGTGATACAATCTTTATTAAGCTTTTTGCTTGTACGTGGCTCTGAACTGTCAAAACACCTCTAAAAAAAGGCTTTTTCAGACATTACACATTTGTACATATGTACATTACTGTAACACGTTTTATTCGAGAACATTTGAGCTGGTTTCAGTCCTTAGCTCTTTCATTTTCATTTTATTTAAAATATATTTAACTTGCTTGTTGATTAAATCCCATTTTGTTATTTAACCTATTATTTTTATGCAACAGTCAAGTAGCATGTTAATTTGCTATAAAGGAAATGTATTTTTTGCATGCTGATTTATGCGAATATAGGTCTATATAATCACCTTGCAATTTTGAAATTATAGCTTTTTTGCTTTGACTATAGACTATTCAGTTCATCAGAGCAGTTCAATCTTTTATAAAGTTTGCTGTATAAAAATATCACATTTTGAAATATTTATAATTATCGGCCTATATATATCGGCTATCGGCCTCCAAGTCCGAAGGATTATCGGTTATTGATTTCGGGTCAAAAAAAATCTATATCGGTGCAACCCTAGTCATAAAGGGATGGACATGGTCAACAACAATACAAGGCTGTGGCATTGACACAATGCTCAATTGGTACTAATTGGCCCAAAGTGTGCCAAAAAAAAATCCCCCACACTATTACACCACCACCAGCCTGAACTGCTGATACAAGGCAGAATTGATCCATGCTTTCATGTTGTTGACGCCAAATACTGACCCTACCATCTGCAGCAGAAACTGTGGCCTCAGTTTCCTGTTCTTAGCTGACAGGAGTGGCACCCGGTGTGGTCTTCTGCTGCTCTAACCTATCTGCCTCAAGGTTCGACGTGTTGTGTGTTCAGAGATGCTCTTCTGCATACCTCAGTTGTGACGAGTGGTTACTTGAGTATCAGCTTGAACCAGTCTGGCCATTCTCCTCTAGCATCAAAGCATTTGCACCAACAGACTTGCCACTCACTGCTTATTTTCTCTTTTTCAGTTCTCTGTAAATCCTAGAGATAGTTGTGCATGAAAATCCCAGTAGATCAGCACTTTCTGAAACCCTTAGACCAGCCCGTCAGGCACCAACAACCATGGCATGTTCAAAGTCACTTAAATCACCTTTCATCCCCATCCTGATGCTCATTTGAACTGCAGCAGATAGTTCATGTCTACATGCCTAAATGCATTGAGTTGCTGCCTTATGATTGGCTGACTAGAAATGTGTTAATCAGTAGGACAGGTGTACCTAATAAAGTGGCCAGTGAGTGTTATGTTTATATATATATATATATATATATATATATATACATACATATATATATATATATATATATATATATATATATATATATATATATATATATATATATATATATATACATATACACACACACACGTATACATGCATACACACACACACACACACACACACACACACACACACACACACACACATACAGCTTTCCCTTAAAAAAAAAAAAAAGAACCTTTCCCTTCTTTCAGAGCTTCATCTATTCATTTAAGACACCAATCGGCAATAATTATCTCCGAAATCTCATTTTACAGCGTTTGGTACGCCCCTGGTTCAGCAGCGATTTATTTGACACGGCTGTTAAATGAAATCCACGCATGCATTTTAAATGACTTTTAATACAAACAGCAGATAGCTCAAATATGATTTATCTGGCTGGCTGGTCTGAGATTAATAGATTCGTTCAGGAGGGGTTTCGATCCAATAACCCTCTGATTACTGCTCCATTAGCCCCCGTGTCCCAGCTCTCAGCACGATGCGCCCACTGGGACCAGTGCTGCTGGAAACAAGCTTAGTCATCTGCAGCTTTTTTTTACTGAAAAGCTCTTCATAGCACGGGAGGGAACTATGCTCTTGAGTGTTCATTATTTTTCTCTCCACTCCTAATCCCCTTTTCCTCGCTATTCCTACCGTAAGTAACATGTTCTGAAATCCCTTTGATCGTCCCTCATGATATGGGTTTATGAAAGCAGTGTGTGAGATTTTCAGGTGAGCCTAAATCTGTGTACTTCCCCGTCAGCCGCTGGCTGTTTGTCCTTTTATTATCTTCAAATAATCCTTTCATCCCGTCATTTTTTTCTCACCAGACTCTCGGGGGTGCATTGGTGACAGCACTGTCCGACCAGCGGTCTGAATCTGCCCAGGAAAGGTGCCACGCTTTTCAACTTCCTCCTGATTTTCACACCCCACGACAACTACCAAAGGAGAAACACACACACAGAAAGAGAAACATATAAAAGGTTTGCAGGAGGACAATGAAAGAAATAAACCGAGGATTAAAAATCAAAAAACGGCGCTGGGCGTGATAAAAGCGTCAGCATTTTTTTCCTCATACTTCAAGCGGAGATAAGAAACAATGCTCCAGCCAATAGAGTCGAGATGCGACATGTTCCATTTCTGTATTTTCCATCATCGCTCCATTTGTTTCACATTTGCCAACATCAAAGCGGGACAGATCAATGTTTGAATGCAAACTGCAAGGAGAGGAGAAGGAATACAAAAATCTAGTCGTGATGAGTGGTTACTGCAATTGAATCGCAATCAATTTGGGCCTTTGTGACAAGAGTGGCGTCCCTTGAAAGATTCCCCTCTGAAAGATGGCATCAATTCGAAATGATACTAATCATAACATTTTAGCACAGACGCATACGAGAAGAGGCTGGAGACAGAAGGGCTGATTTATCATCATTGAAAGCAGCAAAAAAAAAAACAACGGACGCTATTACAAAGTCTCTAATCATCTGTGTGGGAAATATCACTTACAGCTATCAATTATTAAATAAGACTGCATAATGGATAGGGGGGCTCCAGCACCCAGGTTAATTCTTTTAATCTCTTTTTCCAGCCGAAAATAATTTCTGCTGCTAATGTTTCATTAGCTTGGGCTCACAGACGCCCCGTGTATTTGAAGTAATAAAAGCTTGTGAATGTAGTCTGACATCCAGAGGCTGTTATGGTTTTATTAAAATACACATCGGCTCACATTTCAGATTACATAACAATCACATACTTCTGTTTTAAGACTAAAAGATACATTTTTTTCAATAGTTATAATAATTCATGCATAAATTAGACTTTAAATGATTCAAAAGTCTGACCCCTAGTTTCATGATTTTATTGTGATTTTTTTTTTTGCGATTAAAAATGAATGATTTTATAGTTGACAATTTCGCGATTAAAAAAATATATATATATAAATGTAAAAAATGATATGTATTTACCATATTAGTTAGCCTACTATGTTAGGTGTGCAATCTGAAACAATGACAATGACACAAATCATAAAAATAAAGCTTCTTTATTTTGGTTTCTTGTCAAGACGATATCTGAAACGGTAGGGATTTAGCCAAAGGAAGGTTGTATTACTCTTATTTTTATCCACGATCACATACTTTCTCAGATTTCACTCCCCACAGCATCTGACATCATGTCACACACACACATAGGACATGCGTTAGGGCTTTCCATACCGTAATACACTTAAAGAGCCCATATTATGGGTTTTTGAAAATGCCCTTCCATGTAGTGTGTAACACAGCTCTAAGTGAAGTGAAATATCCAGCTAAGGCTTAAATCTGTAAGTGTACAGTGTTTAAAACTATTGATTCATCTATAAAAGAGTCGACTCATAGTGCTTCAAACGAGTCGTCTTAATAACGAGTCATTAGGTGTTTCGCGATGACGCAGCTACGAAACACAAGTAGTTGGGCGCGCAAACCCGGGAGATTTGAAACCTGCGGCCCCGCCCACTAACAGAAAAAAAAGTCTCACACACACACACACACACAGACAGACACCGGTCGAATGAAGTCACGCTGTGCAGATGGATATTATTGAGTCTAATTAAAGAGGAAACCTCAGCATTATAGCCCAGCCTTGAGCAGTTCTGAGTGCTTCTGAAAACTATATGCTTTCAAAGAAGACTTCATCAGTTTGTTAAAGGAAGGATCAGTGAAGACTGTCTGAACATGGATCAGTGCATCATGGATCAGTTTCTTCCCCCATTTCACCAGTGTAAGTACGTGCGATTAAAATTATTGCCTCGTTTACTCTATCTTGCAAATGATGTATTTAGTTGTGTTTTGTTACTTGTAACCGTGTGTGCTGTATCAGGTTAACTCTTTATATTCTCATATCGCGTGTAAAGCCACGTTGAAAACGCGACGCGTGCCGCTTTGATTACGGATCGTCAGCTGTTTACACACATGCAACGGTCAAGTAATGTGTGTGTGTGTGTGTGTGTTTGTCTCCCCGTGTGTGTAACGCACAGGTATTCGCGGATGTAACTGAGCGCCGCGCCGCCTCAATTCAGCCGCTCATTTATGGACGCGCCGGCCCTGTGTGTGTGTGTGTCTCCTCGTGTGTGTAACGCACGGGTAGTCGCGGATATAACTGAGCGCCGCGCCGCCTCAATTCAGCCGCTCCTTTATGGACGCGCCGGCCCTGTGTGTGTGTGTGTGTAACGCACGGGTATTCGCGGATATAACTGAGCGCCGCGCCCTCTCTATTCAGACGCTCATTTATGGACGCGCAGGCCCTTTGTGTGTGTGTGTGTGTGAAAAGAGTAAGAAGACTGTGACTAGGAGGCTAGGAGATCTCCTCGCCAGTTCTTGGACTTTTTGCTCAATAAAATAGTTCGTCGTCAGTATTTTCTAGTCCATCGTCTGTGTTTACATTCACCCACTGGCAGCCAAAATCCACTGTGAAGCGTGTATGCACTGTGACTACTTTTATATTGTAGATTAGCAGCTGGGCATTTCACTCTCGCGCTGAAGCCTGTCACTGTCGACCAATCGCAGCAGGCTGCCATTGGTCCAATCAGCGCAGATTAGCTTCGCGCTGAGGATGGGTTTGGGAACAAATGAATCGCTGAACGATTCATATGGGAGTCGCTGGGATAATTAGGTAAAAATAAATGCAGATTATAAGACCATCAAAGTGTTGTTTGACCTTGCATGCGTATTAGACTGTTGTTGGAGACCCTTACAACCTAAATATGACCCTATTTCATGTATAATATGGGCTCTTTAAAACACGGATTGCCACAAAACTTGTCAATGGCAAGGAAGCGTTTTTTCTCACTAACTGCAGGGAAAAAGTTAAACGATATAATTTAGCGATTTGACGCACACCATAATACCAGCCATACATGTAAAGAACAAATAATGTGCTTAACTTCGGTCACGTTCAGCGGCTGTGACCCTTGAACCAAACTCGTCTCCACCTGTCTGTTTCACAGCTTCGTTTGCTCCAACTTTCTTTTGCAGTCTGAAGCGCGTCAAACGCACAAAACACAGAATTCGCAGCACAAGATGTCTAGATCTCATCTTTGCTATGACTTTACATGTAAATCACTCGCGCTTCATCCGCATCTGCTTACTGCACAAGCTGAAAACTCCCTCGCCCCCATTCCATTTCTAATGATTGTGAGAGCGCAGGTGAGACGTGATATTTAGAGAGACAATCAAATACATCACATGCGCTGCGAATGCAATGTCTAAGTTATGTAAAACAATTAATTGCAAACTGAAATGAAAATCTTTGATTATATGGTTTGGAAGTTGGTGCTTTATAAAATTATTTTTTTTTTTTGCGATTATTTTGTGTTTAAATAAGAATTTTGCAGGATCGCAAAAAAATTGCAACTTTTTGTTGATTTTGCCTTGTATTCAGCGATCGCAGAATTGCGAAAAACTAGATGGTCTGAAAAGTACATATCCCTACATATTTAAATGATTAAATGAAACACTGAGGGGGTTTTCATTTTTTACAAACAAACTTTTTGAAATGCAAGAAACTGCTTTTATTATTGATGCAATAGGAATTGCATTAGGGTTTTTTTTTTTAGTACCAGAACTGATGTTTAGAAGAGTAAAAAAAAGTTAAATAAAAATGCATATACACAATTCATTTTTCCATTGGGATTTTTTTCCAAAAGTCTTTATTAAAGTGTCTCGATTAAGCCAAGTTGTAATGAGAATAACTGACACTGAAAATGACAGAGAAATAACAAAACTATTCATTTTAAATGTTGGTTGTACATCCTATTTCAAGTTTATTGCAAAATAAGCATATATCTGGCCACTCTTCTAGTATGTCATCTACAGTTCTAAACGCATCGAGTTCCTGCTATATGATTGGCTGACTTTTGTGTTAAAAGTTCAATAAACCCTCAAGTACGTATTTTTAAATTAACAGATTTGTGTGTTGGGCATCAATTAAGACAATTTTAGCATCTGTCAGCTTTAATTGTGGGGAAAACTGGATAATTTGGAGCTTTTGTCAGCCAATTTCATCTTCCGGGTTTAAAATCATTTTAAGGGCGGGATCAAAATCGGTGACATATCGCGAATCTGCTAATGAAGTAGTGAAGCGTCAGGTTCACATTATTATTCATAGCTGACTTTTCTTATCCACTGCTTCTTAATCCTTCATGAGAGCACAGGCTTTCCAAAGGCAAGGCAGACCTGCCAAGCTGTGAGACCCAATGACTGGGTGAGACCGTGACCACGCTCAGCAAGCAGTATTTAGCCGTTCATGAAGGGTCGTATGCGTTTGTTTGTATGATTCACAGGGTTTGTTGCATGTTTTTCCCCGCGATGATGTCAGGGCTGATACAGAAAAGCTGTTGGTTTACATCAAGCATTTTTGTCAGGAGAGCTGAACGAGAATGGCGGACTTTGTCTTTATCAAGAGAGTTTGTTACCATTCAGACACATCGCCTATATCCGTGCTGCTTTGTTCGCCTATTTTTAAAATTCTCCGGATTACCGGGAGAGTTAATGGTTGGAATACACCAGGAAAGAGACCTGCTGCACTGCAATCCACTGTGTCTGCATTCAGACCCGGGGATTCAGAAGTAGGGAAGTCCTCATTTAAAGTTTTTACATGATTATCTTTATAATGATATAAATTGTGGTTATGTCGATATGAAATTACGAATAACATATGTAGCAGGGATTTACATTACTGTTTATTTCTTAGCATTTTAAATTTTTAAACTACAAACATTTTCTCATGGTTTGTGTCTCCGTTGTGAGCTAACTGACTCGCCGGCCACACCCACTCCTCCCTCTGCTCGCCGTGCTATATGCCCATTATGAAGCATTATTTCTTTTTAATTCTGAGGTAGACTTGAACGGAAAGAGGATGGTTTCATGGCCTTTTAATGGAGTAGTCGAACAGTAAGTGTATGTATATGCATACAACTGTTATATTAGTTATTGAGTTATAGCCCTCTGTGGTGAATGAAATCTACAGAATGTTTGTGAAATACTTCATGTTTGGTATTGATTGAAAGCTAGGAAAGTTTCAAAGCCATTGGTTTGGATCCAAAAAATGGTATCGGTGCATCCCTAACTTTTATAATTATGTAACTCAGTTACTATTTGTGAGAACTAGTAACTATAACTAATTACATTTTTAAAGGGACATGCCCAACACTGACAGTATCATGGTAATATAGATTTTTCTGCAAAAAGTCCACTAATAAAAAGTTGTTTTAAAAATAAAAACTTTAAGAAATGGAAATAAATTACTTCAACAATATACAATTGATTAACAGGCTTGCAACGGGTGTTTATTTAAATCCTACTTCTATTTCCCTATGAAGAAAATGAATAAGCTTTTACTTAAGGACTCTTTGAATTCAATAGTGGAGTCTGGTATTTCTCTATCTTTTTTTAAACTAACTGATCAACAACTCAAACAGGCACACACTGAATGTAATCGTAATGATGCACACTTGAAAGAACTGTTTAGACTGAGGCACATTAACAAATATCTCATTTCAGGTGTTTCAATTTATTTCTGCTGTGTGGCCTGTCTGGACATGGCTTAAATAGAGATTTCTCAATCAACCCCCCACCCTCCTACTTCCCAATTATATAATCTGATGTGCTGCGGGATTCAGACTGTCATGCACAAGCAGCTCGCGACCCAGTGTTTTTAAGACTAAAAGTGGCTCAGCTCACAGTAAATGGTTGTTTAAAATGCATTTGGTAGCTCAAGTGTGTGCCTGTTTAGCTCTATTTATGCATCTGCATAATTTCCAACATTACTGTGGACATATCTATCACTAGATTCGTAATTAGATGCATTCGTAAAGCAAAAGCAAAAAAGCAAATAAAACTGTCTTCCAATTTAAATGCAACCTGAACTAAAGCAGTATTCGGACGAGAATAGTTTTCCAGGAGGTCTTCAGAGAAATTGGTTTCGCAGATGTACTTTGCGATTTTAATCCTGTCAGAATCTGCCAAGTCTGGGTTTTTTTTGTTTTCACACAACCTTTGTAATAATTCCAGAGCAAATTGTCTATGGTTTTTGGGAAACTCTGTGATCCTTTGAGAAATCTAACACTGTCCAAATGCAAATGTCTGTGATTACTAACAATATCGTTTAACAAAGCTTTTCTTTGTGCGTTTCTGCCAAATGTGACCTCTGTTACTATAGCACATACTTTAAAGCTCGGTTCCATTTATTATAAATGCCGATGTGTTTGTTTGTGAAATAAAAAATTGAAGCGCCAGATTGCATAATATGTTAATATTGCAATATCAAAACTAGTTTACTCAACTGTATCTCTGAACTCTGAAACTGACTAAGAAAAAAAACATGAATTTCCTATAAATTACAGGTGTACTGTATAGTGGTCCTGCATTATTTGCGGGAGTTACGTTCTAAAAATAACCCGCAGCAGACGAAATCTACGAAGTAGTCAGCTTTATTTTTTACAACTATTATAGATGTTTTAAGGCTTTAAAACCCCTCACTACACACTTTATACACTTTTCTAAGACAGGAATGAACATTTTCAACACTATTTAAACAATATCAAAATTCAAACCTTCGTAAAAAAAAATAAATCCAGTATTATACAATGAAACCAAAGATCAAAACCATTTGATCTTCATTTATTACATAATGGCGCCCTACAGCCGCGGAACTTCTACCTCCCTTTAACATATGCAGAAGTTAAACTTTTTGTACGATGGTTAGCATCAACCTCTGTCTTTTGGGTACAGTACAGCTATTTAGATTCACACTGCTAGCGATCGAAGATTTGTGTCAATTTGGCAAGCTGAACACATTCTGTACTGTACAGGAGACACGGCATGGAGAAGATCGGTTCATAAAACCAGTGAGGACGCAGAACACAAAACACTAGAAAAAAAAAACCCGTCAAATTGCACAAAAAAATCAGCAAAACTGCGAGGCTGCGTAATGTGAACCGCATTATAGAGAGGGACCACTGTAATGATATTAAACCGAAAATACTGCTATACTCTCATAAACCCCTTTCACACATACAGACTTTTACTGTTACCTTTGCTGACAATTTTCCAGGAAAAGATAACGTGTGTAAAGGCCCTTTTAAAAAAAATACAGGTAAACTAGTTATGTACATTTTCAGGATGGATAAGTACAATGACGCATTTACAAGTATGGCAAGTACGGAATGATAACATTACAAGCAATTTCCTAGAATTCTTCTCTGTGAATGCATAAGACCGACAGTATGAGCACATACACGTTCAGAATGTATTGACCCAAGACGTCTACTCCGGCCATTTGGAACATTCTGATGCAGATGCGTTCACACCCACACAGGGGTGCATTTCCCAAACAACGACGTAACTTGCAGCTGAACTATCATAATATGATGCATCGTTTGGGAAAGCAACGATGTAGTGACAAGTGTTTCCCAAAACCGTAGTTTTTCCTGTCGCAGATCCATCAATTGAACCACGTTAGTTATAATGTAATACGTCCATAATCATGCTCTAAACGGGGTGGAGTAACCACTTCTTTAGAGAAAAACCCTATAGTTTGTGTAAATTATATTGGTTTAAAAAAAAAAAAACATTTAATTCAATATTAGTTTTGGTAAAAACATGCACTTGTTTTCCATATTAATAGAAATGTATGTAAACAGCACAGGGCCTGTTTCCTTTCCTATGTTTCCTTAGGTTTCTTTTCCTATGTTTACAAATATTATTGAGTAGATTATTGAGTAACTGGGAATCGAACGACCAGGAACTATTCTTCTAACTACAGCTCTAGAGATATAGTTGCAAGCGTACAAGTTTGCGATGCAGTTTGCGAATGTTCCTTGGAACGATGAAAGTTTGTTACGACGCAACTTGTGACTTTTGTTGGCTAATGATGGTTTTCGGCAACCCCAGTTTAGGAAAATAAGTGTTTGAATTCTTTGTCCAGACAATTTGTGTATGTGGTGTATAACAAACGTTTGTAACCAGACAATGTGTGTATGGTCCTTCTTAGTGGTGACTGTGGGAAAAAATTATATAAATATAAATAAATGTGACATAAAATGCTTGTGATAAACCACTATGAGTATACCGACAAGCGCTGTGTTCAGATGTGTGTGGTGCAGGGAGTATCAACTGTTGAGTTAGATTTCGGCACAACGCCGACAGTCTTTTGTTTCAAAAATCATCTCTCAAGCTGCAGCACATACGTCTTGATATGCAAAAGTGTTCAGCGGAGCTGTTCACAATTTTTCCTATATCCATAGAATTGGCCATGTTTGTCGCACAAACATCTGTGTAGTCAAATGTGTAAACATCACTTTTTTAGCTGCTGGTAGCATCCCTGTCTTAAGCCGCCTTTCCACTGCACACGACAAACGACAAACCGGAAGTCATTCATTTCCAATAGAGAGTAGTCCGGGAGCTGCGTAAAGTTCCGATCATCTCCGTATGCAGAAAATTCAGATCCAATTTGAGCTGCGGATTTGTAAAATATTTGTTAAAACTCCTGTGACTAGGCCGTATGTGATCGGCTAACCAGATGTGATGTATTCCAGTGTTGTCCAAGCAGGTCAGTGCGCGAGATGAGAATTTTTTTTCGTAATTTTTTGGAATCAGAAAAAAAATAAAAATAAAAGTTTATTTTAAATAAACATTTCTATTCATAAATGAGTAATAAATAAGATATTTTTTTTATGTCGTCTCCACATTCCTTTCAAAAATGTTTGCGGTCTATGAGTTTCTATTATTCGTTTCAGGGCAGTGCTTCCCACACATAGACTTTACTTGAGCAGGCCGCCCAGGTATATTAACGGCCACAAAAAGTAGATTTGGTGACATTTGTTTTTTACTATCATCATCTCTTTACACTTTTGTATCCGTCCAATAACTAAACATCCGCGATCAATTAACTACTGGAAAATTTCTCACGCTACACGTTTCCTACTTTTAATTGTGTGTGCGCAAGAACTGTCAACACTTCCACAGACAATCTCATGTGCTCTGCAGAGCCCCACAGAGGCACCTTCTTGGGACTTAAAAAAGTAATCCGTCCGGGGTTTCTGAATCTTCTAAAATGTCAGAGATTCGCCTTTTGGTTTCACTTTCTAAACCGTTGTTAGTTGTATGTGTTTTTGCATTACATTTTAATTTTAAGCCTTTTTGATTTTAAGACTTTAAGATTTACTTTTACTTTGTTTCGCAGCTGACAGCGTGTGCACAGCCGCAAGACCCAGATAATTAATTAAATAATTCTTTAATCTAAACGACAGATAAACTTTTCTATTTACTCAGAGGACAAAATTCCATCCAAAACTGGCTGCAACTTATATGTACACCATTAAAACTGGTTAATTAACTTATTTGGCTTATTTAAATAATATATACTTTTTATTCTTGTAATTATTACACTTTTTAGAGATATTTATTCCATAGATTTTTTTTATTGCCTTAGGTCATTTACTGCTCATTTGCAGTATAGATTTTATTGATATGATAATGTTGATACGTTACATATTTTATACATATATAACATGCTTTGGCAATACTCTACAACATGGGTGCACTGAATAGAAAAAAAAAAAAAAAAAGTACAAATAGTGAATTTAATTTTTATTTCAACAGTCTTTATAAAAAAAAAAAACTCACTGAAAAGAAACATAATAAATAAAAATTATTTTAAAAATAACTTTTTGTCGAATGTAGGTAACCATGTGCCACGTGGCCAAACGATGTGTGTCAAAGTTGTGTTTCAATGCAGGATACCACTGCAAATATATTTCAAATCTGTGGGAAGCACTGCAGGGACAAAAAAAAAAAACTTCAAATGTCAAAGTTTGAAAAACAAAAAAAAAAGAAAAACCTTCAATAATTAAACTGAGCCCCTTTATGTGAACAAATACAAGTGTAGCCTTTTAGAAGTAATTTCTGGTTAAGGGTGTCAGAATTGTCTGGTATTCTGGAATGGATGTGTGAGTGATCTTTCCTGGAAAAATAATAGAATGTCCTTGCCTGTGTGAATAACACATTTTTTGTGGTTTTTGGAAAAGTCTTTCGGGTAATTTTTACGGATGTTTGCTGGTATTATTGTGTGAAAGAGGCTATAGTGTACCATGATACCAGGACAACGAACAGGATTTTCATCACAAAAACCGAAACAAAATTAGGTGTAATAGTCATATGACAGGTTAATAAGGATGCACGATGACCCAGAAGACCCAATCATGACATGGATGAGTGCAGACAAACTCAAATTTTCAAAAGTGGTTTGTCTGCTAAAACTAAAGGGCTCTACAGCACTTTCAAAAAATATCTCCTTATTTGAAAACAGTCAGGGTAGTGTGGACGCCAAGTGTAACCTCAGGAAGTGTTGTACTGGTGTAAATGCAACCTTAGCGCATCATATGTGCGTGGGTGTGTGTGTGTGTGTGTGTGTGTGTGCAGAAGAGCATATGTCAGGTAGTAGATGAGGATCTAAGACAATAGAGTAGAGAATTTTCTACATATTTAGTTCTGTAAATTCATGCAGTTTAGGACTGCTTACAAACAACAGAGAAGCGAATAAAACAAATAATGAATGCAAAAATTGAGCTGGGCGTGCTGGACGATTCATTAAAAACTTGAAAGAGGACTGAACTCTGATCTGACGGGCGGCTTCACCTAACCTGGAGTGAATGACTACTCTCAACTCTCAAAGAAAGCTCGAGAACAGAAGCAAGTTCAACTTTGCTGGAGTCAAATTCAGGCTTGTGTGTGGCAATGCCAATCTTGATAAGTACTCATGTGAACATAGTCAATTACAGTACGTTTAAAGTCGGGAAGCCTTTATTTTACACTTTGGCAGCGTGACGTGGCTGACTGCACTAAAAAGAAACAAGTAATGCCAGAGTATAAGTTTATTAAAGGGGAGCTACTATGCAAAAAATCACTTTTATAGGGGGTTTACACACAGTTGTGTGGTAACAGTCTGTGAATATAACCAGCTTCTATTGCTAAAAATGTTTTCATTTAATTGTTTATAATCAAACTTTATAAAAACAGTCTGCAGATCGATCTCTCCATCATTAGCATAGGAAAGGGGTCACCAATCTCATTCCTGGAGGTCCGGTGCCCTGCAGGGTTTAGCTCCAACTTGCCTCAACACACCTGCCTGGGTGTTTCAAGTATACCTAATAAGACCTTGATTAGCTTGTTCAGGTGTGTTTGATTAGGGTTGGAGCTAAAATCTGCAAGACACCGGACTTCCAGGAACATGTTTGGTGATCCCTGGCATAGGACGTTAGTCTTGTTTTTGAATCTGCCACTATGCTGACACATAGACATTTGTAGCTCTGCCCTCTGTTGAAAAGAGGACTGGCAGCACAATCTCATTTGAATTTAAAGCGACAGAAACCAAAATGGCACAACAAGGATCAAAGCCTAAAATGGGCAGTTTTGAAGAGTTATAAAACATTATTTGTGAGGTATTTTGAGCTGAAAATTCACATACACACTTTAGGGACACCAGAGACTTATTTTAGATTTTGGAATAAGGGACATAATATGTCCCCTAAAAGTACTATGTTAAAAGTGAGTCTAGTGTTCTTTAACATTGATAGTACCACAAAACAAACCAAATCAAACTGTGGTATTATATAATTAAACACCTACTACAAATAAAAGCTAAAAACTAGTAAAACAAAAAAGGCATGGTGTATGGTCTAAAACTGTGATTTTATTAAATGGAAATCAACTCCCCCACCTCAAATAAACAAGAGATGAGAAGTATTGAAGTACAAATAGTTTGTAACTGTACTTAAGTAGATTTTTCTGCCATCAGTACTTTACTATTTATTTTTCTGGCAGATTTTTACTTTTACTAATTACATATTTACACACATACAGTTGAAGTCAGAATTATTAGCTGCAGTGAATTATTAGCCCCCCGGTTTATTTTTTCCCCAATTTCTGTTTAATGGAGAGAAGATTAACACATTTCTTAAGATAATAGTTTTAATAACTCATTTCTAATAACTGATTTATTTTATCTTTGCCATGATGACACTAAATAATATTTGACTAGATATTTTTCCAAGACACTTCTATACAGTTTAAAGTGACATTTAAAAGGTTTAACTGGGTTAATTAGGTTAACTAGGCAGGTTAGGGTAATTAGGAAAGTTATTGTATAACAGTGGTTTGTTTTGTATACTATTAAAAAAATATAAAGCTTAAAGATGCTAATAATTGTCCTTAAAATGTTTTTTTTTTTTTAATTTAAAACGGCTTTTATTCTAGTCGAAATAAAAAAAAAAGACTTTCTCCAGAAGAAAAAATATTATCAGGAATACTGTGAAAATTTCTTGCTCCGTTAAATACATTTGAATTATAATTTTTTTAAAAAATAATAATAAAAAAAAATTCAAAGGGGGGCTAATAATTCTGACTTCAACTATGTTTTCAAACCATGGTCGTTACTTTCGTTTTAATGTGTTTTGTCACACGATATATATTATTTCTTATTGCGCAATTTGAACGCCTTTTTGATTCAATCAATGTTTTTTTGTCTTTTTTTTTTGTCATGCTGCAGTGTTCAGCTTTAACTTTTTCAGCTTTTTTTTCTTGTTTATTAAGCTTACCATGGGAACGGCACGAATGTCGAATGTGGATGAGACAGAGGGAGTCAACGACGTAAACATAACGGTTAATAAGGTGTGTTTTGGTCAATCGGATCACACGTAAACAAGAGACACATTCCTGTTCAAATGTGGCATTTAAATGGCATTCAGGTCTTTTGTCCACTTCCGATCATAGTGTACTGTCCTTCTCTGATTTTTTAATCTAATACTGTAAACAAAACAAAAAAACAACAACAACAAAAAACTAACAATCATGTGCTTTTTTGTCAATGTTTGTACAGTTGGGACTAAAGCAATTAAATACTTTACCAATATGTTATGCATTGAGATGTCCTAGTACAGAATTTATGCTGTTTTATAGTTATAACATGTACATTATATAGTCTACACTGTAGTCTTCATTTAAAATTGTTAAGATAGATTGTTAGATAAATATTTTAAAATATCAAAATTATTTATACTGTGATTTATGAAAAAAATAAAATAGAATGCAAAGGACCAGGAATTTATCACGTGAAGATTATCAAGTGATACAAAAATGTATTAACAGCATTAATAACTTCATTTAAAAGACAGTACTCTGAAAACAAACAAACAAAACAAATAGTGAAATCATATGAGCTGCAAGAGTGGGCTGTTTGAAGAAAATGAGGCAGCTGTAGTATAATGCAAAATAATTAAACTTTATAGTCAAATACAATCAGTTTTTTAGCAAAAAAAAAAAAACTGAAATATGTTTTGGACAAAATTAAGTGTTAGATTTAAGACATTTATTAGTTATAAAAATATAGCATACAGAAATACATTTTAGAGTATACAAACGAGTATGGCAGCTATTATTTTTAAAGGGGTGGTCCACTACGATATCATATTTTAAACTTAAGTTGATGTGTAATGTAGCTGTGTGAACAAACAACATCTCTGAATTGAGAGACATTGGCTTTTACAGAGTTAGCTTAGCAAAGTCTACAGTGAACAAACTTTGGGGACTACAAAAAATACATCCGGGTTAGTGAGATCACAAAAGCTTTGGGTTATGCACATACACCACAGGTATATACCCTGTACAGTGAAGGGGCGTGGCCAGAGGCACTGTAGTGCTGTAATGTATAGCTACAATGCCGCCCAAACGCTGCTATTTCAACAAAGCTTGTTCTGTTTCAGTATTTGGGCTTCCAAAGGACACGACACAGAAAAGTGCTTACAATTTAATTTGAATTGTTCCATAAAATTATTTTTAAAAAAAGGGCTGCATGGTGGCGCAGTGGGTAGCACGTGCGCCTCACAGCAAGAAGGTTGCTGGTTTGGGCCTCGGCTGGGTCAGTTGGCGTTTCTGTGTGGAGTTTGCATATTCTCCCCGTGTTTGCGTGGGTTTCCTCTTGGTGCTCCTGTTTGCTCCACAAGTCCAAAAGCATGCAGTACAGGTGAATTGGGTAGGCTAAATTGTCCGTAAAAAATATATAGCTAGCATTTGACAAAAGACATCTGCCAGAATCTCTTCCAGTTCAGTGCTGGATTCAGCTAAAAACTCCTCAAACAAGGAGCAGCTCCAACCATAATATAACTTTATTTTAGAGAGCAAGCATAAGGTTCAGCTGTGTCCTCTGTTTCATTTACTGTCTGATTAAGGCACAAACTGATACGGGTAACAGCTACTCTGACTGACAGCCTTTACACATAAGGAGATATGACGCTTTTCCTGGTGATGTGGAGCCAATCCGCGAATCACAGCATGTTATGTTGACCAATCAGAGCCTCTTGAGGGCAGGTCTTTTGAAGGGACTAGGAAATTTGACACTTGTTTTCATGTTCGCTGAGTAGCTGTATATAATTAAAAATATATTAAAAAAGAAACGTGGTTTCCTTCAAATGAAGCATGAGGACATCTTTTACATCTTATAAACATAACCAAGCCTTAAAAATACACCATGGGCCACCCCTTTAACAGCCATATATTTAAGTATTGTGTCCAGGTGATGATACACAGTGCACCTTTTTGAGCAGTGTTGTTGAACAATATTGTTACTTGGCTATTTTGCAGCAGAAAATACAAAAAAAAAAAAATAGAAATGCAAGTTATTTTGTATAGATGTATACATGATGTGTGTGTAGTTGCCACTGTGAAACTAAAACAGGTAGTAATGAATACTTATGTACATATTTCAGAGTGTATTTCTTTACTTTTACTTGAGTACAAAAGGTGTAGTCCTTCAACTTTTACCAGAATTATTTTAAACATGTATCTGTACTTCTACTTGAGTAAAGGATGTGTGTACTTTTGCCATCTCTGCAATCAACAGTCACAAAATTGCGTTTTAGTTAATTACCCTGCTTCAAGATGATTTTTCCGCCCTATTAAATTTGACTTCTTGTTTTTAAGATTGAAATGAAGTGCATTTCAGCACTTGGTCCTTTGCTGACAACAAACCCCCTAAAAAAGGCTGTGAAAAACAGTTCTATGCTTTTGGACAAAACGCATGCATGGTTTTGTGCCCGATTTCTCTACCTAGAATTGCCATGGCTTTGCAGAAAATGTTCTCTCCAACCTAATAGACTGAATAAAAAAGGGGGAAAATTGCTTGTTGAACCCTTGCTCAGAAAACTACTTATGTGCATTTCTGAGTAATTCAATAATTTGGCAGAGCCACCATCCGGTTATTACTTCGCCATACAAAGACATACCTACATCTAATCTGACAAGTTTTAGCCTCAATCCTGACCAGGTGCGCACATCTAAGTCTAGCCTCCGTTATATAAAAAAATGATATAACAAGCTCACAAAGGTTCCACATGATTGACTCCTGACAGAGTGCGTGTGAGTGCTTTGGCCGTGTGTGTGCATTCATTAACAGAGGCAAGAGTTACCTTACGCTTACCTGGTGCTGTGCTTTGAATTTGATTATGATAATCACCATCATCACAAACACAGATAACATTTTTCAATCTGATACAGCAGCGCTAATGAACCAATCAAAAACGGAATACATTCCGGGTCATTTTCATCAGCGTTTGAGGGATAGCAGCTTCAGAGAAATTGATCAAAGAGCCTTTTTGCTTTGTTCAAACTGCATCCAATTTCAGCTTGTTTTTCAAACAATTTCGAAAGTGATGAAATCGGATCTTTTCGTTTAGGCAGTCGAGTGATCATCTAAAAAGGTTGCCATAGTAATGGCAGAACCAGGACACACCACTCCAAAAATTTTATAGAAACGTTCAGGACACAGTTTAATCAGATTTCACACCAGTTTGTCATCTTTCATGACCAACTACTAAACAGATGTGAGTGGGATATACAGAAATCAGATTTTTTTGCTGAAAATTCTCTTGTTTATTGGTGTTGTTTTTTTAATTAGCATCGGCAGAATCATCAAAGATGCCGGTTGTATTCATACATATCCTGCTCTATTACAAAGTAGCTCATTATTTGTGTTATGAATCCAACATGCCCTAGAAAAATAGGACTGCTGGAAGATCAAAGAACCAATCACGAATTCTCGAGTGGACTGATTCTGTGATAATCTGCATATAAGCACTGTTCAGGTGAACTCAAAGTCAGCAGCTCTTTGGGGGTAAAACAACTCTGCCAACAACAGCTGGGAGGAGATGGGACGGCGTTTTTTAGACTAATCGTCTGCAGCTGGTCTGAGTTAGGAATTCAATTACCTTCTAGAAAGAAAGTGGATTTGGTGAGAGTTGGGATAAGTGAAAATATTGCTCGGTCAGTATACAGAACATGTGATCCACACCATAAATAGTATCGTTATGTAGGGCCCAAGGATTACTATGCAGATTTGGGTATAATGTGTTACACAGTATGAAGTCTGAGAAAATTACGGTAACGCATTCCATTTTAAATTTGTGTAATTTGATTTCTAAAGTCAATATAACTACTTAAGTTACTTGCATTAAAAATGAAGTGCTGTTTTTTAATATAGGTAAATCCTGGTTGGAAGAGGTGGACTAGAGTGCAAATCAGTTGCAGAACTGGAGAAGTTTGGATTCATAATTTGTTCTCATCTTATCAATGAACAGGAACTAAGCTATAATTAGTTTAACTAACGTGGCAAAATCCTCGCTGAACATCAGCTTGTGAACCATCTGATACGTGTAGCACTAGGGATGTAAAAACTCACCGTGAGTCAGTTGAAAATTGATTAAAATGTGGCGATTCAAATCTATACAAATGTTGAATGAATCGCGATACATTTTCGCTTTCTCTGCACATCAGCGGCAAGCAAGAGGTGGGGTGGCAGAGTAAAATGACAGTGGTGAAGTGCGCCAGACAAACACAAACTGTGTGCAAATACTGCAAAATGGGGTTTACTTACACTAACGGAACAACGAATATGATGCGTATAAACTGTCAGCACGGTGAAAAGTTACTGTCACATACGCCTATACGCAAAAGCTATTAATCAGCCAAACCACGCGGACCGGAGGATCGGCAGCTCCGCTTGCTCCAACGAGTGCTACGGAGATCACACGGTGCATCAGTGTTTTCAAGATGTTTTTCAGACTGAAAGAGAAAGTTGACTGTTACAGACCCAGGTATTTGATTATTTTTACTCTCTCCTTTTCAAATGAATTTATGCATATTTTAATAATTAGCTTATTATTACTGAATATTTAGGTGTATCCTATCTTATTCTTAAGGGTATCACACTGA